>NC_048227.1:73251410-73384788 GCF_002007445.2 Ailuropoda melanoleuca
CCTTTCTCTCATTTCAGGTCTCTGTAGACAGGTCTGACATAATTCTGATACCTTTGCCTTGGTACGTGAGAAATTTCTTTGCCCTGGCCGCTTTCAATACTGTATCCTTGGATCTAATATTTGCGAATTGCACTATGACGTGACGTGGCGTAGGTTTGTCGTGGTTGAGCTTGGATGGGGTCCTCTCTGCCTCTTGGACACGAATGTTTGTTTCCCTCGCTAGATTAGGGAAGTTTTCAGCTACAATTTGTTCAAATATCTCTTCTAGACCTCTGTTTTTCTCCACCCCCTCGGGGATGCCGATGATTCTGACACTGGATCGTTTCATTGAGTCAGTAATCTCCCGTATTCTACATTCATGGGCGTGGATTTTTTTTTTTTTTTACCAGCTTCTATTTTCGTTTTTTCTTCCACTAACCCATCCTCCAATTCGCTAATGCGTTCCTCTGCTTCGGTGACCCTGGCCGTCAGAGCCTCTAGTTTTGCCTGCAGTTGGCTCATAGAATTTTTAATTTCTGTCAGATTCGTTCTCATTTCCGTCCTTAGGGATTCTATATTCTCAGTAGCTTTTTCGTTAATACTTTTTTCAAGTCTGCTCATCATTTTGACCGTTGTTACTCTGAATTCCATTTCTGATAATTTGGTTACATTCATATCCATTATTTCTGTGGCAGAGGCCACAGACTCACTGTCTTTTCTTTGCTGGGGGGGGGCTTCTCCTTCTTGTCATTCTGATGAGGAGAGGTTGCGGGGTTGTCCAGAGCCCAAATTATTTACTGGGACCCAGGCCGTGCGCCCTTGTTTTATAGGGATGTTATGGATGTGGGCTTCTTCTTTAAAGATTTTATTTATTTATTTATGTGACAGCCAACCAGTGAGAGAGGGAGCACAAGCAGGGGAGTGCGAGAGGAAGAAGCAGGCTCCTAGCGGAGGAGCCCGATGAGTGGACTAGTTTCTGGAACGCCGGAATGACGCCCTAAGCCGAAGACAGTCGCTCAATGAATGTCCACCCGGGTGCTCCGGGTTGTGGGCTTCTTGATTTTTCAGCCTGCCTTCTGGGGGAGGGGCCTGCCGCGCGGATACTCAGGAAACCCTGTTTGGGTAGAGTCTCCGTGTCCCCTGCGAGGGGGATGGGGATGGGCACGCTGTGAGCCAGTATTTCCAGGCTTTTGTTCTCTGTCGGCTTTCCCTGATGTTTGCTGTGCCTCTTCTGAGAGAGCAGCAGCGGCCAAATCTCTGCCTCTGTCACAGAACAGAGGGATCATGGCCCGTTCTCCACTGATGTTCTGGCCACTTTAACTCTGTTACTGTTGGTCCTGCTCAACCCTGCAGCATTCTGGGATGTGCGCCCCACACCCGGCGTCCCAGCCCTCACTTCTAGGGCTGGCGCGTCTCTGTCCTTTGTGTTTCTAATACTGCCAGCCGCCAGCCGCCCTGCGTGCGCTCCTGGAGCTCCCGGTCTCAGTCTGCTGTCTCGTGGGTGCCGTCCGCGAGTCCGCCCGCTTCCCCGTGCTGGTGGCTACCACTTCCCGGGCCCCGAATGCGGCGGCTCCCTCCCCCTTCCATTTACCCTCCGATATCTGTGCGTGGTTTCACGCCTCCCCGCTTCATACCTGAATATTCAGCGCTGGAGATGTTCATTTGTAGAGATCCAGATGCATCTTCCTGCGTCTCAGGCTGATTCCGTGGATGTTCAGGCTGGTCTGGTACCTATCCAGCTCAGCTCGGGACCGGCTGAAAAAGGGGTCTCCCACTCCTCTCATAGTAGTTTATTCTTAACACTCACAGAGACTGACCACATAAAATTGTTGTAAACTGTTTGGTATTTATGGGTTTATTATTCACAGTTTCAGGTACTTGCAAGTCACCCTGAAGATCCGTGTGATATTCATTTGGATGGCATAAATTCAACTCACGTGTGTTTGATGTTATAGGCATTGCTAAGCCAGTGAGTGCAGCTGTCTGCCGAGGGTTTATGTATCCATATAGTGTTCTTTTCTAATTGGCGTTAGACACAGATTACTCTCTTGAGGTGATTAGAAACTGCATAGAAATCCCACTGCTACTGCTTGTGATAAAAACATTGACAAAGTAAAGAAGCTTAATAAAGTATGCCCCAGAGTAGGATTTGGGGGGTGCATTTTTTTTCCCACTTTTACTGAGAAGTACTTGGCATACCTCACTGTATACGTTTAAGATGTATATAGCATGATAGTTTGATTTATGTAGGGGATAAACTTTAACTCTGGTAAAATGAATTTTGGAGTGGCTCAGAGCAGTGAGGGGAACATGTTGTGGGGTTTTTTGTTTTTTTGTTTTTGTATTATGGTGTTCAGTTAGCCACCATATAGTACATCATTAGTTTTTGATGTTCACCCAGTGCTCATTTTTTCATCTCTTAACTTGGAAACAAGAAAAAGGGATCCCTTGACCTGTTTTCAGTGAGTGCTCTAATCAGTGCAAAATCTGTTTCTCAAATGGGAGGTGAAATTCTAGTGACGTTTGGAAATAGCTTGAGGCATGAAGATTCATGGGAAAACGAGCGTCAAAATTGTTTCATGGAAAAGCTAGGGCCTATGTATAAAGTTAGTTTTGCTTTTTTAAAAAATAATGTAATATAATTTGTATATCATGAAAGTCACCTTTTTACAGTTTACAACTCCATGGTTTCTCATATATCCACAAAGTTGTGCAAACATTACCACTTTCTAATTCTGGAACATTTTTGTCACCCCAAAAGAAACCCCATACACATAAGCAATCACCACTTCTACCCCTGGCAGCCCCTCGTCTATTTCTGTATACTTTCCTATTGTGGCTGATTTAGGTTTTAAATAGATGTTTGGGTTGTAGGAATATAGTAATAAAAATGAAATGAAGATAGCATACCATCCTATCATAATGACCCAGGCATAGTACAGATTTATGGCTTCTATTTAATGGTTTGCAAACAATTCATTCCAGTATGTTGGTATGAAATATATTAGGACATATATAGTAAATAATTTTTTGTTAGCTGATACTTTTAAATTCTTAGCATGGTGTTTTGGGAGTATACTGCTGGATTGATTGGTTCTAGTATAATAGGGTAGTGGCTATAAACAAGCTCGTTCATGATAATGATGACCCAAAGATGTTCTTTCATGCTTAAACTCAGAAGATCAAGCTGAAAAGGTAATCTAAAACACAAAAATATGTTTTTCTGCTCTTAAGCCAAATGCCTGGTGACTCATTTTCAGCAGCTTAGCATCATTTGGGTTATCGGTATCAATTAAAATTGTAATGGTTTTGTACTTTTAGATTTGATTTGTAAATATATTTTGGTTTTATAGTTATATAAAGGATATAAACATATGGATTTTATATCTCACTTATATCTTTACGTTACATTTTAGTAAGAATACGTTAGCTGTGCTAGGGAACGATTTTTTTTCCTTTGAAAGAGGCATACATAACTAAGTTTAACAAATACCATTTCAGACATCTACAAACCCTGCTTTTTCAAGCTTAAGGTCAAGGCTATATCTTCTTTCTGTTAACCATGGTGTAGAATGTATTCCTTCATATCATAAATGCTTTGTTTGAAGATTCCAGATTTGATGTCAACTAATGTTATGAGGAATACAACATTTCTTGACTATATAGTGAACATTAGAGAATTGTTAGATCAGGCAAAAACTGAAATGGTCATTACTTACTGGAAAGCCCTAAGGAAGTATGCAGAGAATAGGGCTTCAAGAGAATTCCTTCCACTGATAATACAGTGAAGTGCATTATGAATGTTGCTTGGTAAGTGGGTGATGAAGGTTTTGAGCATGTGATTAAGGTAATGAGGGAGAGCTCATTGAAGTTCAGAGGGGCTAGAGAAGTCAGTAAAAGAGTGGTAGTGAAGACCATGTTGACGCATTGGAACGGGCTTGCTAAGATGATGGTCCTTTACAGAAGGTGCTAATTGGCATATTTCCCAGTTTGGACCAGAGCTTTAAAATTTCCCATATGATAAATGTTTGCAGAGACTATCTAGAAAGGTATCAAGATTTGGAAAGGAAAAATAAAAAATGGCAATCTACAGTGTTCTTAATGGTACCCATACCTAGTGAGCCCCCTCTACTGCTGTTCTTCAGCATTCTGCCCATAGCTGTTTCCCCCCATCTGTCACCTGTTTCTTCTGCCAGTAGTGATGCCAACAACCTGTCAGATGTCAGGTTCTGAACTACTGCACCCTGACTGTCCTGCTTTCCAGATGTCCTCCTCTCCATTCACATAGCACATGTGCTGCATAGTAGCAGCCACCACTGCTCATGATCTTGGCTTTGATTTTATTTCATGGTTAAGGTGACCATGGAGTGTTTATTTTATTGGTAGTTTATTTGAATAATCTTATAAATAACTTCAGTCTTGTATTTACAAAGGTAATAGAGGTCTTAAGATGCCATTAAAATTTTGCAGGGACACTTCATTTTATAGGGAAAGTATATGCCGAGTGGACATTATTCTTTGGAAAAATCTCCATATGAATCAGTCCCTCATGAATGTCTAGAGGTTGTTGTAGAATATATTTCTGTCTTATGTGCTCTTGTGGGATCCTTTAGGGTGGAATCATTGTCTTGTATTTTTGTGGTTTAAATGCTTGGAATTCTTCCATAAAACATACTTGCATTCTCTCTCATTCTCAGCCTACAGGTAGAATAATATAAAGTATTTTTTTTGGGATGTGGTAATATTCAAATACTTTGCTTTTTAAAAATACAGATGGTTTATGGATTATCTGGACAGTTAGCCTATGTGAAATAAAATGGAACAGCATGTAGTGGGGGAACATCCATACCACATTGGATAACTTTGCGATGACCCTGTGTGGCGTGTGCATGTGAGTATTCCTAAAAGTCAGCTGTTCTTTCTTCAGATACACTGAAGAGATGGTACCCTGGCATCCTTGCCTGAAACTTATTAGCAACTGTGAGCAGAAGCTTTCCAGTCACACATCAAGGCGCTTGATAACAATGGAAAAGGTGAAGAAATTTGAGGTAAATTATCCTAGTACTTTTTGGATAAATTCTGTAAGACTCCAAAGATTCTTTTAGTTTTTTTTTTTTTTTTTATAATTAATCTTATTTTATTATATTATGTTAATCACCATACAGTACATCCCCTGATTCTGATGTAAAGTTTGATGCTTCATTAGTTGCGTATAACACCCAGTGCACCATGCAATACGTGCCCTCCTTACTACCCACCACCAGTCCATCCCCTTCCCCCACCCCCTCCCCTCTGAAGTCCCCAGTTTGTTTCCCATAGTCCATAGTCTCTCATGTTTCATTCCCCCCTCTGATTACCCCCCTTTTCTTTATCCCTTTCTTCCCCTACCGATCCTCCTAGTTCTTATGTTCCATAGATGAGAGAAATCATATGATAATTGTCTTTCTCTGCTTGACTTATTTCACTTAGCATTATCTCCTCCAGTGCCGTCCATGTTGCAGCAAATGTTGAGAATTCGTTCTTTCTGATAGCTGAGTAATATTCCATTGTATATATGGACCACAGCTTCTTAATCCAGTCATCTGTTGAAGGGCATCTCGGCTCCTTCCATGATTTGGCTATTGTGGACAATGCAGCTATGAACATTGGGGTGCATATGGCCCTTCTCTTTACTACGTCTGTATCTTTGGGGTAAACACCCAGTAGTGCAATGGCTGGGTCATAGGGTAGTTCAATTTTTAACTTTTTAAGGGACCTCCACACTGTTTTCCAGAGTGGCTGTACCAACTTGCATTCCCACCAACAATGTAGGAGGGATCCCCTTTCTCCACATCCTCTCCAACAATTGTTGTTTCTTGCCTTGTCTATCTTTGCCATTCTAACTGGCGTAAGGTGGTATCTCAGTGTGGTTTTGATTTGAATTTCCCTGATGGCTAATGATTTTGAACATTTTTTCATGTGTCTGTTAGCCATTTGTATGTCTTCATTGGAAAAGTGTCTGTTCATATCTTCTGCCCATTTTATGATTTGTTTATTTGTTTCTCGTGTATTGAGTTTGAGAAGTTCTTTGTAGATCTTGGATACCAGTCCTTTATCTGTGGTGTCCTTTGCAAATATATTCTCCCATTCCGTGGGCTGTCTCTTAGTTTTTTTGACTGTTTCCTTGGCTGTGCAGAAGCTCTTTATCCTGATAAAGTCCCATAAGTTCATTTTATCTTTTATTTCTCTTGCCTTTGGAGATGTGTCGTGAAAAAGGTTGCTCTGGCCGATGTCATAGAAGTTGTTGCCTATGTTCTCCTCTAGAATTTTGATGGATTCCTGTCTCACATTGAGGTCTTTCATCCATTTGGAGTTTATTTTTGTGTATGGTGTGAGAGAGTGGTCAAGTTTCATTCTTTTGCATGTAGCTGTCCAATTTTCCCAGCACCATTTATTGAAGAGACTGTCTTTTTTCCACCGGATGTTTTTTCCTGCTTTATCAAAGATTAGTTGCCCAAAGAGCCGAGGGTCCATTTCTGGGTTCTCTATTCTGTTCCATTGGTCGATGTGTCTGTTTTTGTGCCAGTACCATGCTGTCTTTGTGATCACAGCTTTGTAGTACAGCTCGAAATCCGGCATTGTGATGCCCCCAGCTTTGTTTTTCCTTTTCAACAGTTCCTTGGAGATTCGGGGCCTTTTCTGGTTCCATACAAATTTAAGGACTATTTGTTCCAGTTCTTTGAAAAATGTCCTCGGTATTTTGATCGGGATAGCATTGAAAGTGTAGATTGCTCTGGGTAGTATGGACATTTTAACTATGTTAATTCTTCCAATCCATGAGCATGGAATATTTTTCCATCTTTTTATGTCTTCCTCAATATCTTTCAAAAGTGATCTATAGTTTCTAGCATATAGGTCCTTTACGTCTCTGGTTAAGTTAATTCCAAGGTAACGCATGGTTTTTGGTGTTATTGTAAATGGGATGGATTCCCTAATTTCTCTTTCTTCAGTCTCGTTATTCGTGTATAGAAATGCAACTGATTTCTGGGCATTGATTTTGTATCCTGCCACCTTACTGAATTGTTCTATAACTTCTAATAGTTTGGGAGTGGATTCCTTTGGGTTTTCCATATAGAGTATCATGTCATCTGCAAAGAGAGACAGTTTGACTTCTTCTTTGCCGATTTGGATACCTTTGATCCCTTTTTGTCTTCTGATTGCTGTTGCAAGGACTTCTAGTACTATGTTGAATAATAGTGGCGAGAGTGGGCATCCTTGTCGTGTTCCTGATCTTAAGGGAAAGGCTTCCAGCTTTTCCCCATTGAGAATAATGCTTGCAGTAGGCTTTTCATAGATGGCTTTTATGAGATTGAGAAATGTACCCTCTATTCCTACACTCTGAAGGGTTTTAATCAGGAAAGGATGCTGTATTTTGTCAAATGCTTTTTCTGCATCAATTGAGAGGATCATATGGTTCTTGAGTCTTTTCTTGTTGATATGATGTATCACATTGATTGATTTGCGAGTGTTGAACCATGCTTGCATCCCAGGTATGAATCCCACTTGGTCATGATGGATAATCCTTTTAATGTACTGTTGGATTCTATTAGCAAGGATCTTGTTGAGGATTTTGGCATCCATATTCATTAGAGAAATCGGTCTGTAATTCTCCTTTTTGAGGGGGTCTTTGCCTGGTTTGGGGATCAAGGTAATATTAGCCTCATAGAATGAGTTTGGTAGCTTTCCTTCTGTTTCTATTTTTTGAAATAGCTTTAGGAGAATAGGTATTATTTCTTCTTTGAATGTTTGGTAGAATTCCCCAGGAAAACCGTCTGGGCCTGGAGTTTTATTATTTGGAAGGTTGTTTATCACTGACTCAATTTCTTCATAGTTAATTGGCCTATTTAAGAAATCTATTTCTTCCTGTTTCAGTCTTGGTAGTTTATAGGTTTCCAGGAAGGCCTCCATCTCTTCCAGATTGTTTAGTTTTTTGGCATATAGCTGTTGATAAAAGTTTCTAATAATCCTTGCAATTTCAATGGTGCTGGTCGTGACCTCTCCCTTTTCAGTCATAATTTTAATAATCTCAGTCCTTTCTCTTTGTTTTTGGACAAGTTTTGCCAGTGGTCTATCAATTTTATGGATTCTCTCAAAGAACCAGCTTCTAGTCCTGTTGATCTGCTCTACTGTGGTTCTGGTCTCTAATTCATTGATTTCTGCTCTAATCTTGGTCAACTCCTTCCTTGTCAGTGGGTTAGGCCTGTCCCTCTGTTGCTGTTCCAGTTTCTTGAGGTGAGAATATAGAAACTGCATTTTAGATTTTTCTATTCTTTTGAGTGAGGCTTGGATGGCTATGTATTTCCCCCTTAGGACTGCCTTTGCAGTATCCCATAGGTTTTGGACCGTTGTGTATTCATTCTCGTTGGTCTCCATAAATTGTTTAATTTGTTTTTTGATTTCCTGGTTTATCGAGTCATTCTTGAGCAGGATGGTTCTTAGCCTCCAAGTGTTTGAGTTTCTTCCAGGTTTTTCCTTGTGGTTGAGTTCCAATTTCAGAGCGTTGTGGTCTGAGAATATGCAGGGGATAATTTCAATCTTTTGGTATTGGCTGAGACCTGTTTTGTGTCCCAGAGCATGATCTATTCTTGAGAATGTTCCATGGGCATTTGAATAGAATGAGTATTCTTTGGTTCTGGGGTGTAGTGTTCTATATATATCTATGAGGTCCAACTCGTCGAGTATGGCATTCAAAGCCTTTGATTCTTTGCTTAGTTTTTGCCAGGGTGTTCTGTCTATTTCTGATAGTGGGGTGTTGAGGTCCCCTACTATTACTGTGTTCTTATCTATATGTCTCTTTATTTTGGTTAAGAGTTGGCTTGTGTATCTTGCTGCTCCCCTGTTGGGGGCATATATATTAATAATTGTCATATCCACTTGTTGAATACTTCCTTTAAGAATAATATAGTGCCCTTCTGTATCTCTCTCTATGGCCTCTAGTTTAAAATCCAGTCTATCTGATATGAGAATTGCTACTCCAGCTTTCTTTTGAGGTCCATTTGCGTGGAAGATGGTACTCCATCCCCTTACTCTAAGTCTGAATGCATCTTTGGGTTCAAAATGAGTCTCTTGTAGACAGCAAATGGATGGGTCATGTCTTTTTATCCAATCTGCAACCCTGTGGCGTTTTATGGGAGAGTTTAAGCCATTTAGATTGATAGAGATTATTGACAGATATGATTTTAATGATGCCATTTCTCTTTAAAGTCTTTGTATCGGTTGTGACTTGCTGCTCTGTATCACTCTTGGGGCCTTTTTACCTTTATAGAGCCCCCCTTAATATCTCCTGTAGGGCTGGTTTCGTGGTTACGAAATTGGTTAATGATTGGCGATTTTGGAACGTCTTTATTTCTCCATCAATTCTGAATGACAGCTTTGCTGGATAAAGGATCCTTGGCTGCATGTTTTTCTCTGAAAGAGCTTTAAAAATGCCCCCCCAAGCCTTTCTCTCATTCCAGGTCTCTGTAGACAGGTCTGACGTAATCCTGATACCTTTGCCTTGGTACGTGAGAAATTTCTTTGCCCTGGCCGCTTTCAATACTGTATCCTTGGATCTAATATTTGCGAATTGCACTATGACATGCCGTGGCGTAGGTTTGTCCTGGTTGAGCTTGGATGGGGTCCTCTCTGCCTCTTGGACACGAATGCTTGTTTCCCTTGCTAGATTAGGGAAGTTTTCAGCTACAATTTGTTCAAATATCTCTTCTAGACCTCTGTTTTTCTCCACCCCTTCAGGGATGCCGATGATTCTGACATTGGATCGTTTCATAGAGTCAGTAATCTCCCGTAATCTACATTCGTGGGCGTGGATTTTTTTAAGACCAGCTTCTATTTTCGTTTTTTCTTCTACTAACCCATCCTCCAATTCGCTAACGCGTTCCTCTGCCTCGGTGACCCTGGCCGTCAGAGCCTCTAGTTTTGACTGTATTTGGCCCATAGAATTTTTAATTTCTGTCAGATTCGCTCTCATTTCTGCCCTTAGGGATTCTATATTCTCAGCAACGCTTTCTCTGATGCTTTTTTCAAGTTTACTCATCATCTTGACCATTGTTGCTCTGAATTCCATTTCTGATAATTGGGATACATCCATATGTATTAATTCTGTGGCCGAGGCCAATTCTGTGGCAGAGGCCACAGACTCATTATCTTTTCTTTGCTGGGGGGGACTTCTCCTTCTCGTCATTCTGATGAAGAGAGATTGCAGGGTTGTCCAGAGCCCAAGTGTTGACTGGGACCCAGGCCGTGCGCCCTTGTTTTATAGAGATCTTAGGGATGTGGGCTTCTTCCTTAAAGAGTTTATTTATTTATTTGAGAGAGAGAGAGACAGTCAGCAAGAAAGGGAACCCAAGCAGAGGAGTGGGAGAGGAAGAAGCAGGTTCCCGGTGGAGAAGCCCGATGAGGGACTCCTTTCCGGAACGTTGTAAACACACCCTAATCCGAAGACAGGTGCTTGGTGACTGCGCCACTCAGGCGCTCCGGGTTGTGGGCTTCTTGATTTTTCAGCCTGCCTTCTGGGGGAGGGGCCTGCCTGCCGGTACTCAGAAAACCCTGTTTGGGTAGAGTCTCTGTGTCCCTTGCGAGGGGGGATGGGGATGGGCACCCTGTGAGCCGGTATTTCCGGGCTTTTGTTCTCTGGCGGCTTTCCCTGGCGGTTTGCTATGCCTCTTCTGAGAGAGCAGCAGCGGCTGAAATTCAGCCTCTGTCTCAGAACAGAGGGATCGCGGATCGTTCTCCACTGATGTTCTGGCCACTTTAACTCTGTTTCTGTTGGTGCTGCTCAACCCTGCAGCATCCCGGGCTGTGCGCCCCACACCCGGCGTCCCAGCCCTCACTTCCAGGGCCGGCACGTCTCTGTCCTTTGTGTTTCCAACCCCGCCCGCCGCCAGCCGCCCCGCGCGGGCTCCCGGAGCTCCCCGTCTCAGTCTGGTGTCTCACGGGTGCTGACCGCGAGTCCGCCTGCTCCCCCGTGCAGGTGGCCCTCCAGCCGCCAGCCGCCCCGCGGACGCTCCCGGAGCTCCCGGTCTCAGCCTCGATCCAGTGAGCACACCGGAGCTCCGGAGCTCCGTGAGATGCTTGGTGGTGCACGCTCCCGGCTCACGGACTCAGTCTGCCGTTTCCAGAGTGCGGGTCCGCGGTCCGCCCGCTCCCCGGTGCAGGTGGCCCGCCAGCCGCCCTGCGCGCGCGCTCCTGGAGCTCGCGTTCTAAGTCTGTTGTCTCGCGGGTGCCGTCCGCGAGTCCGCCTGCTCCCCCGTGCAGGTGGCCCGCCAACCGCCAGCCGTCCCGCGTGCGCTCCCGGAGCTCCCTTCTCAGCCTGCTGTCTCAAGCGTGCGGGTCCGCGGTCTGTCCGCTCCCCCTTGCAGGTGGCTACCGCTTCCCGGCGCCCTGACACGGCGGCTCCCTCCCCCTTCTGTTTAGCTTCCGATATCTGTGCGCGGTTTCACGGCTCCCCGCTTCGTACCTCGATACTCAGCGCTGGAGATGTTCATTTGTAGAGATCCAGATGTATCTTCCTGCGTCTCAGGCTGATTCCGTGGATATTCCTGCTGGGTCTGGTACCTATCCAGCTCAACTCAGGGGACCGGCTGAAAAAGGGGTCCCCTACTCCTCCGCCATCTTAACCTCGAGCTCTTTTAGTTTTTTTTGTAATAGAGTTTAGAATTGTTAGTCCTCGGTTTTTAAAAAGTTACCGAATTCAGGAAGAGGCAGAAGTTCAAGAGGTTTGTGAGATTTGGTGGAATTTAGAGGGTAGGAGTTGGATATAGAAATTGAATAGCAGAATAGGAATAGAAGTTGGCCTTAACTTCTCATCTTTGCCACTAATGCAGTTAAAAAAAAAGCACATTTAATTAAACAACTGTTGTCTAACTAGCAATCTAGTTACCATTTTTTCTCCAAGAGCAGGACCTATTTGATTACAGACCATTCTGAAGAGAAAATGTCATTTTATATAATGGAAAATGTAATTTGCTATTATCTGTTAGGGCCCAAAATGTGTTCTCTCTCTCTCTGATACACACACACATACACACACACACACTTCTTGAGAAGAATGAAACATCTGTTATTTCATATCCAGATCAGAATTGATGTGAAAATGCCTCATAATGGAGCTTAATTAAATCTCCAGAATGCTCCTTGGGCTGTACTTATCTAGATTGACAATCACAGCTTTCCCAAATTCACTAAACTTGAGACAGCCCCATCTTTGTTTTTTATCTGTAGGGTAAGCAGAAAAGGACAGTGTTACTGCCCAAAGATTTTGTCATATTCATCTCCTCATTTGATTTTTTTCATCTAATTCACAGCTTATGGATTCTTTCACAGTAATGAAAACTAATATTTATACAGTGCTTTTTGAATATATTATTATACATTTCTTTTTTTATTTTTTATTTTTTTTTATTTTTGCTTTTAAGATTTTATTTTTATCTTTGGATTCAAGCATTTTGATATGATGTCATATGGTAATGATTACATTTATTCTGCTTGGGGTTCACTGGACTTTTTGTATCTGTACATTGAATTTATTACTCAGGTAATTTGGGAAATTTTTGACCCTTATATTTTTCTCTGCTCCATTTTTTTTTTACTTTCTTTTGGAACTCTAACTATAAATGTATTGGACTGCTTGATATTGTCTCACATATCATTAAGGTTTTGTTAATTTTTTTTTAATGTTTTTTTATTATGTTAGTTACCATACAGTACATCCCTGGTTTTTGATGTAAAGTTCGATGATTGATTAGCTGCGTATAACACCCAGTGCACCATGTAATATGTGCCCTCCTTACTACCCATCACCAGCCTATCCCATTCCCCCACCTCCCTCCCCTCTGAAGCCCTCAGTTTGTTTCTCAGAGTCCATATTATACATTTCTTGTTTTTGTCCTTTTTATTTTCATTTGCTTTCTGTCCCTAACTTAGGTCTTATTTTACCATATACCTGGTTTATGCTGATTGTCTACTAAATTATCTCTTTTTCATTTTTCACACCTCTAGTTCTTAATTGTTAAATGACTCTTCCTAAAACACTGCATTCATTATGTTACTTTTTTATGCCAAAACTTTAGTGAATCCTTTTCATTACTGAGTAAGATTCAGTGTCATATAAATTTTCTTCAGTAGTCAGACTCTAATATCAGGGCATTTCAGAAAGCTTAAGCTGTTGATGTCAGTAAGTAGTTGATTCATGTTCACTCAGGGGTGGTTGTGTATGTGTGTATATGTGATATAATTAACATAAGTGTCTGGTTGTCATTTTTAAAACAAGTTTATATTCAAATGATAAATATCCTTGGGGTGGCATCTTCTACTCATATTTCTATCATAATTATTCTGTATATTCTTGAAACTTTTAGATTTACATTTGAAGAAATATATTAACATTAAACAGTTATTTTGCTGTATAGTAGCACCTTGCTTTTCTTAAAATTGTGTTACTGGACTTTGGTGCTCACACTTTATAGCAGACTGGTCATTTAATTGTTTTTTGGAAATCAGAACTTGTTCCAAGGATGACGGCCTCCTGTTAAATATTTAAAACATTAAGAAGATTCAGAAATTCTAAAAGAGGGGTTTCCAAGTTGTTTGACACAATGACAACCTTCTGAAGTGACAATTTTGGATGGACAACATTTATTTGGATATACAGTAGAAGTCCACTTAACTAACCTCCATTTCAAACTCAGTTGATTAACTAGTACTGGCCATTTTTTTTCCAAAACACCAATACCCATGCCTATAACATGTCAGATACTTCCAGCTGGTGACTTGCTTGATCTCCACTATGACTGCACACTTCTGTACCTACCAGCTAAATTGTTTGTTTGCCATGAATCAGTTGTGTTTGTTTTGTGAACTGTTTAAGCCAGTTATATTTGTTATGGTAATTATGTAGTCTAACTAAATGCTAGTTAGACCAGTGAAATGTGAGTGTGAGAATAAAGTTGTCATTTCTAGAAAAGCTAAGTGGAATACTTTAAAAAGGTTGGATTAAGTGAGTTATGTAGAAAGACTCCTGGACTGGGAATGGGTGAGATGACTATAAAAGGTTGGGAGAAAGTTAGCTGGATCTAGGTTTCTCTACCCAGATTGCTTTGTAAGAGTCTTTAAGTTCTTGCATCATTTTACAGAAGCCCAAGCTGGAAATCTTTGTAGGTCCTGATTCTATGTCAAAAGATTGATAAATGAACATATAATTTTTTAAGTTAAGATGTTCAGTATATTTACAAAATGTTTTCATTTTTTTCCTGCTTTTACTGACTTTTTCAATGAACTAACTGTGGCATTAGCCTGTTTGGGCTGCTATAGCAGAATACCACAGACTGAGTGGCTTAAATAACAGAAATTTATTTTCTTACAGTTCAGGAGGCTGAAGTCCAAGGTCAAGGTGTCAGCAGGTTTGGTTTCTGATGAGACCTCTCTTGCTGGATTGCAGACACCACCTTCTTGCTATGTTCTCTGTGTGCACATACTCTTGGTTTCTCTCTTTACTTACAGGGACATCAGTCCTATTGGATTAGAGCCCCACCCTTATGATTTCATTTAACTTTCATCATCTTTAAGGCTCAGTCTCCAAGTACACATTGGGGGTTAGGGCTTCAGTATATGAATTTTGGGGGACACAATTCAGTCCATACCATTAACAATTACCAACATCTATCACAGTGAATAAGAGGCCTCTGTTGCATGTTAGAGTGTGCTTTTTTTCATGTTCTTTCAGTCAGTTAGTTCTCATGTATATGTTTGTCTTTTAGTATTCTGAGGGAAGTAAGGCATTTGATAATTTAAATTAGTAACACTGCAGCTCTTAGAAATCACAGCACTTAATGTGATTATTTGAGTTAGTAATAACATTTATGTGCCAGGCACATGAGTAATACACGTAAAAAATAAAAATAGTACCTGTGGATTTCATAGTTGTAGTCTTGATATTAGAAAGTAAAGTGAATGACATCAGCATTCTTTATTTTGTGACCTCCATAAATGGTACTTGCACCATATGATGGTTATGATGGCTTGAAACACTGTTCAGAAGAAAATATAGAGAAAGGACTCTAATAATGGGGCCACATAATAAACTAGTCACTTCTATCTTTGTGGCAAAATTGAGACCTGTTGTCATTTCACATGTGCTTTCCTTTAAGTTTAATTTATTTAAGAAACTCTTTTTTTCCAGTACTTTTTCCAGATTTACAGTATTTCTGTAGGTGGTCTATTTGATACTTGGAAGAAGAAATAAGAGAATAATCTAAGGATGTTTCTGACAATTTTTCTTCTACATAAAATGCTAACTAAGGGCACTCACCTTAGATGTTTTAAACCTAGAAAGACAGTGTTAATTTTTGTTTGTTTTTATTATTTTACTTTTGTCCTTTTCAAATTGTTTTAAAAAACAAGAAAAAAGCCTAGTGCTCAAATAATTTTTTGAAACGGTCTTCACTTTATAACATCAAATTTAATCAGTGAGTTTTAACTAGTATGCAGTGTACTATAACTGAAAATACTTTGTCATGTTAAATTAATCATGTTTGGTTTTGAATTAATCATTTCATTTCTACCTTCTGTTTGTATCAGAGAGGACTGTATATAATTCAGCAAGATCATAGTCCTTTATAATTCAAGTGATGACAAAATTGTCAAACAGTTCTTATATGCGTCTAACAAATTATTCTCAGCCTCGTTCAGCGTTGTTGACTTTGGCAATGGAAGACTATTAATTGTAGATTTTTACACTCTTATGTACCGTCTTTTTGCATTTTTGGTTTGTCACTTGTTAGGTTTAACTTCAGTGTAACTTTTGGCCCACTTGATACATTGTTATAAAGTGTTCTCCCTCTCCGCTTTTAGAATGTAAACTTAAGTTATGAATGAGAGAACTGTCTAAAGAATGTAGGTATTTTATAAAATTTTGTGTCTTTTCATTATTAGTATAGTTTTTAGACTTGATTGTTGAGCATTAGTAGTAAAAAAGAATTTTTGCTACCCATACTAATGAAAATACCTGATAAGCCATTATTCCCTATTGATACAGCCTGAAAGAGAAGGGAATGATTTATGCTACTTATTGTTTACAGAGCTTTCATACCCATCTGATTATGTTATTTTGCTAATTTTTGAGACTAAGAGGTAGCTGAGTTGAGACCAAAACTCTTCTTTGTACTTGAAATTCTTTGACCTTTTTTATGCATCATGTTGCCTCTTTACCAAGGCAGTTTCTGCTTTTGGAATATACCAAGGTTGAAAGGCAAATATTTTTGAGTGGCATATTTCTAGTTTCTTTTAAAGATCGTTTTTCCTCGTTGTTCATGGGGCCATGGTAGAATGTGATTTGTTTTACTAGAGTTCATTTTTCCTGTTGATACAACCTGTAGTTGATGCTGCTTTATATACTTGTGGTCACAGTGGTTACTCGTATAAAACATTTTTCTCATATAAAGTTCATTGGGAAAAAATGCCGATTTCCGGAGTTGTCCACAACAGACCAGAATATGAGTGTAATAGTTACATCTTCAGTGAAAATCACCTAAAGCAGTACTCTGTCAGCCTTTTCCAATGCTATATTTTGATAGATGAAATAGTATCCAAAGTAGCCATTTTTGAGACTTCCTTAAAATCTTTTTAAACATTCATGCAGCTTTTAAAGTCTATTCTATAGTATGTCTATAGTATGTTTAAGTGTAAAAAAAAAAGTATCTTAAGTTGCCGTTGCACTAAATGGGCCATCATGTGCCCTGTGTGTTTTATGGCTTGTTTACCTGACATGCTGTGATTTGAGAAGTATTGACGTGTAGGTAAGTTGAACTCTAGGTATTATATGGACACTAATTTAGACTAAAGTTATATTTTGTGAGCTAGTCAGTATAGTTCAGATGATTTAAAATAGGGAATATTGGGATATCATAGTGGCAGGTGATGAGAATTAATGTTAATTTTTAAAATTTTGGATTGAATAAAGAGTCCACTAACATGAAGCTGATGAACGCATCATTAATCAGAATGGAAGGTGTCCAAAACTGGGTGATTTGACTTATGGAACAGATTTTGAAGCTTTGGAGAAAGAAAGAACCATTAACATTGTAACATTTTAAATGAGGAAGGGAGAGAAGAGACACTAAGGTCTCTTGTTTGAGAAAATGATATGGATGACTTGAAGTAGAAGAAATTAGTCTCTGTGATAAGTAGTTTACATGTTAGAATGATAGTAGTGTTGCTAGTCATGAACTGGTAATTTGCTAACATAATGCTTGTGCTTATTTCGTTATGCTTTATCCCTTCTCAGGATTAATGCCGTTACTTATTTTGGCAGCTGTTTGAATTAAAGGTGGTTCTCCTTGGCTGACATTTTTTTTCTTTTTGTTTTTTGCCTATCTCATGCCAAGACAGTGAATATTTTCCTTTCTATTAGAGCTATGAAAGATTAGAGATTAGGTGTGAAGTATTTCAATCATAGAACGTGCCCAGTGGGAAGGAGACCTGCTTCATTTATCAGTTGAGAAAAATGAGACTGGGTGACACTAAGTAAGAACATGGTAATTAGATATGAACTTTAACAGAGGTCCTAATACAGTACAGTATTCATTACCATCCAACTGTGTGTGTATGAGAGCGAGAAAGGCCAAGAAAGACTCTTTTAAAAAATTATTTCTTATAGTAAGTCAGGAGGAAACTATTTGTATTATCTATAAGTTATGTTTTGACTTGAGATCTTTGAAAAAGGCTTTTAAGAGTAGATAGAAGCCTGGTGATGCTGCATATCATGTTGAATTAAGTTTAAAGGATTATGTCATTTACTTATCGCATGTTATCTTGTTCTGACCGGCTTGCTTTAGCTGTACTTGGTACTTTTCCTTGAATTTAAATCTTAAAGGGTCATCATTTGACTTTTTCTTTTATACATCTGCAACTAAATGATTCTGCCAAACTGGATATTTTGTTACTACCGTCATGATGGTTTTAAAATATTGTTTCTGCTAAACCAAGAAAAAGCAAAAGTTTATCCCCTACCTATTCCAGGAGGGTAATCATTTAAGATTCCTGGATTCTAGTATGTGTGTATCTCTTTTATTTGCAGGAAAAATGTAGTTCTCTGAAGGTAGAGAGCATCTGTCATTATGCTCCAGCTGTAATGATCATATTTTCAAGCTATGATAATAAAACAGTCTTTAATATACTCATGTTATAGTACAGAATCTTAGAGGTCAGTTGCAAAATACAAATGTTTGATGTGGGAGTCCCAAGATAGGAGTGGTTTAGGGAAATGGGAAGTTTATGTGTGGAGTCTGCATGATCCTCTGGAACTTCTTTTAAAATTCTTAAATGGCAGATTTTCTACTTGCTGCTTTTTTTTTTTTTTTTTTTTTTTATTTATGATATGGTGAACTTAGAATTATCTTTCTAGTGTTTTTCAAATTCAAGCATGAACATATACTTTCCCCTCCATGACCCACCAGGAATACAACCATGAAATTTTTAAACATTTATTTTTTTGCCTAAAACATATGTACAGTTTAAAGAATAATTATAAAGTGAACATCTCTGTTACCACCACTGAGGTTAGGATTATAGCACCCCAGAAGCACCCCCTTTTGGTGGCTATTTCTGATCATAAATACTTCTTCCTGCAGGTGTAACCACTAATCTGACTGTTAGAGGAATCACTTTCTTGCTTTTCTTTGTAGTAATATTGCTATTGAATGGATCTGTAAGCAAATTAATTTTGCTTGTTTTTGATCTTTATATAAATGCATGTGTATTTTTGTTAATTTTTCTTTTAATGGATTGTGGCAATTTAAAAAAGTCAACTAGGAGAGTAGTCTCAAAATTAAAGTACAAGAATATGTATGTGCATGCCAGTGCATATCTTGGTCTATTATTCATCCTTCGCTACTTACTTAGTTTTAATTAAATATTTGGGTATAGTAACTATTAGTTGTTTCATTTTTATCTGGTGTGTCAGCCCTGCATTCTTTTAATATTTGAGGTTAAGTTTTGAATTAAAGTTAATGTATTTTTAGTGGAGAGCATGAAGAAAGTACTTAACAGTTCTTTATCGTCATGATAGCATTAATATTCATGAGGTCTTTTTACAGTTAGAAAGAAATTATGTGCTGAGTGCCTGACCTCAAAGTTGAATCATTAAATGTTATTCATTTTCAGACCTCAATGAAGATTTTAATATATATTAAAATATTTTAATAGACTTTAGGTAACTTAATATCTTGCAGAGAAATGATTTTTTTAAAAGTACAGATTATATATGAATACCTAATTTAAGGATAAAGATTTCCAACCTTACCTTGTTCCCATTAAGAATAATGCTAGAAGTTTCTTTTAATAGTATTGGATGCCAGACTTTTGACCTGCTTGTCCTTGGTTTGGAAATGGCCTAGTGCTGTTTATAGTTGTATAACTTTAGCACAAGTGGTTTCTATAGCTACTGTCCAGTGCCAGATGTAGAACAGTGGGAAGCTTTGATAAGGAGAGCAGGATTTTTAAACAAAAGCCGGACATGGGTAATTACCCTGACACTGAACTGAGGCCCCTTATATTCAGCACTGTCATTTACCTTTCATTTTACTCTCTACTGATTACAAGAAAGAGAATCTACCCACTGTTTTTCTCTTCCATCTCTTTGCCTTCTTCCTCTCAGCTTATGTAAGAATGTATATCATAGCTTTAATCCGTCTCAAGAATACAGGAGTGAGTCTTTCTTGACAGTTAGATGAGCATTGTTCGTTTGGTGGCTTTCACTATGATGAGAGCATCATTGGTTTTCACTTATCATAGAATAAGTTTCATGAGCCATTTGTACTCAGTTGTTTGCAATGAAACTGCTATTTTGTATAAACTACTGTCACTCTGAGAGTATAAATGACTTAAGGTTAATACTAGTGAGGTAGAAGAAATCATTATCTCATTATCAGGAACTGTCGTTAAGTAAAAAAGGACAACTTAAACCTGACCCGTAATTATAATAGAAGTCATTTGGATTTCTTATGAATGGCTGTAGACTTCTATAGCTTTATCCCCAAACTGACACTTTTCTAGGGGATATCTCTTGTTTTTAAGTGGTAATTTTATATTAATGATTATCCTCAGATATTTTCATCAAAATTTGGGGGATTCGATAAAAGTAACTTTTTTGGCAGTAAAAGGACACAGTGAGAGAGAACTTTGACGTTAGTCAGAATGTGGATGGGGGTGGTGTGAGAGGTGAAGCAGGGGGTTGTTTATAGTAGAGGTTGGGATTGGGGGGATCCAGTCTATAGTAGAGTGTGGGGCGGGGTAAGGAAGTTGAGGAAACTCATACCCGATAACTCCCTTTTTCTCTCTAAAGAAGGTTGTAAGTTTTTGCTGGGAGTGAATAAATGTATTAATGTAAGGTCTTGAGGACAGGTGAAATTTATTAAAGGTTTTATGAGAAATGAGAAACAAAACTGTCTTTTAATGATTTTTACATTCATGTACTTCTCATATTTTTGTATATTTTCTTTCTGACATGATTACATGTTCCCTGAGGGGAAAGCCCTGGCTTTTATCACTTAGCATGTATTTATGGGACCATTTGTATAAGGTGATGAGGCTAAACTGAGGAAGTCATGGTCCTTATCCTTAGATACCTTGCACAGTAAGAGAAATGGTCACCCAACCCGTTCCAGCCTTATGTGTTTGGTTCTGTAGTGATCTGGGCAAGGTGCTTTGTGAACACCAGAGATCATCTACCTGAGAAAATGGTGTTCAAGTCAAGAGAGGAAGCAAAGATACAGAGGCATGAGAGGGGTTGTGGAGCATTCGGAGACCCCTAGACATTTTAGCATGACTGAAATACTAAGTATTTAGAGGGAGGAATGATTGGAAGCGAAGTTGAACCCCAAAGAGTGCCTACTACTGAAGGTTTTTACGTACCAAAGAACTTCAAGTTTATCTTTTTGGTGATGGCAAGCCGTGAGGGATATTAGTTAGGAGAGTGGCAGAAGTTGGTGTTTTATGCAGGCAAGGTTGAGTTGCGGAGAGATATCTGTGGTACAAGGGTGGAGGCGCCTGGCATGGTCATGCAAAGATGACCAAGGTAGAATTGGCGATTGTAGAGGAGTTAATAGAATTGAGAGTTTTTGGGAAGGTAGATATGACAGGACTTGATGTCTGATTGGATAATTGGGCTGAGGGTGACAGGAGTTAAGATAACTTCCAGAAATCTGTCTTGAGAAAAATTGAGTGGATGGTAGTCTTTTTATAATGTTTTTCTCCTTTCCCCGCTCCTCCTGAAGCACTTGGCGCAGCGCTGCTTTCCTGGGCTACTGCTCTTGCAGTCTCCCAGCTGCTTTCCCTGCTTCTGCACTTTCCCCTGCCATTGTATTTCCTACACAGTAGCCAGAGTGTCCTTTAGAATGTGCATAGGTAACCTCTTACCTGTGATCTCATGGCACATTGGTAGTACATCTGACTCCAGAATGTAGATAGATATTGAAGCTCCCCTGCTTAAAAGTCATCAAGGACTTTCCATAAGCTTCAAGGCCAGCCTTGGGTCTATTTCTGGCACATCTCTCCCATTTTATTGTGTGTCACCTTTACTTTTGTTGACCGAGTCTTAGCCACCCTGGCCTGTCTTCAGTTTCCAGAGTGTATTTCTCTCTTTCTAGTCTCAGGGTTTTCTAACATTGTGTTTCCTCTCTCCTTGTGTTCCTTGTAGTGTTTTCTTCCCCTCTCTTTCTATAAGTTATTTCCTCTTAGTTCTCAGATAAATATTACTTCTTAGGGAAGCCTTTTTTTGTCCATGCTCTTCACCCCATCTAGCTAGCTGTCTCATATTCTTATGGTAACCTTTTCTTCCCAGTGTTTAATCGCAGTTAGTAAGTTTATGTTTGGGTATATGTTCTTTAATGTCTGTCTTCCACTAGCATATAAGCTCTGTGAATTCACAGATCTTGACGGTTTTGCTCAACTCAACAAATACTTAGGGGATGAATAGTAACTGTTCCCAGATTATTTGGGGCCCTCTGGAATAAAAACAATCAAGTTCAATGATATTTAAATCATCTTTTTGAAGGAAGAGTAGGAACAGATAGTTATGGCTCACTAAAAGTTTTCTGTTTGAAAGTGCACAGAATTTTGTCATTACCCTGACATTGCTCTGAAAAAATCAATGTTATGAAAACATTTGAGTCCCATGGTACCTAGGCCTCATTTCTAATGAGAAGCAAACCAAAAAGGCAGTCGAATCACTATATTGTGGAAAATCATAACACCTTCCCTCTGTTTAGGGAGGAGATGATAATGAAGAATGGCAACTTTCTGGGAGAAAACAGTAATTAGAAGGCTAGTTTAACCAAGTGGAGTTCTTAATGAAGAATCTTTAGTTCCTTTAAAGTCTGAGCAGTTTATGATGCTCAGTTTGAGAAACAGTCTTTCATGTCTGTATTCTCACAGTATAATTCAGGGTGTCATTAGTTCCATTTAAAGTATCTGCTTCAAATGTTACTGCAAAACATACAATTTTGTTTCTTTTCTAGAGAATTTATTCCCATTGAGATTAAAAATTATTAAATTGTTAAGTGGCTGAAGTACTTTCCTTCTAATGTCTTCTTTTTGATGTAGAGTTGTAAAAATAATTGAATAAGGATGAACTTGAACAAAGTCTAGTTTATCTACTTTTTCTTTCTTTGATTAGAGAATAATTTGTAGTTCTAGGTTGGACATGGATGACAGTGAATACTTTAGAGTCACCAAGGTAGATTTGTATTTGTATATTTCCACATCATTCTTTAAAAATGAAATGGCGTGAATAAGTGCTAATGTTTCATGGAGGAAGATGGCTGTCTTGGTCATGCTGGTGCTCTGTGAGTCTAGACGTTTACAGCAAGCAGGACTCAAAAACAGTGAGGGATCGACTGTCCTTGAAACCGTCCTTAACCCACATCAGGGAATACCGTAAAGAAGGATTTATCTACTTCAGCCAGCAGAGGGCAGTGTACACATAAGAGTACACTACCAATTGTTAGGCTTCCTTTGGTTTCTTTGGCAAGTATGTTAAAATTCCTCGAGTGGTTTATGTTTAGAATTAGCAGTACTGATAGGACAGGAAATTGGCTGGGTGGGACAGTGGTTAAAGGCGTTCTGTCTAAAAGCTTGGATCAGAAATATGTGCTACCATAATGTTGCTGTTCTGTGAGGAATGTCCTCTAACTGTCAAACTCCATTTTGAATGACCCACTAATCTATCATGTGGGAAGTTAACTCTTTAACTATTGTTTTGATATAATTTCTACTAAAAAAAACGAAGTTCAATGGAAAAAGCATGGGTTCCAAAGTCTGACCTAGGCCATAATTCTGCAAATGCTGTTTACTGGCTGTGTGATCTGTGGCAAATTACTTAAATTCGTTCAGTTTCCATTTCCTTATCTGCAAAATTTACATAATGATCTGCTAGGAAAAGATACGGAAGATAATTGACTTTTGTTAAGCATATAGTTGTAAGTATAAGTTGCTTTCTTGAATCAGAACTTATTTCTTGTCACATTTATGCTATTTATCTTACAAAGTTAAGTGATAGGTTTGAAAGCAGTATAATTCCATTATATAGCCATCTGAGGCTAGTACAAATTTTCCTGCAGAAACTCTGTTATAAAAAATGATATGTTCAATAAAGGGTTAATATCCAAAATATATAAAGAATTTATAAAGCTCAACACCAGAAAAAAAGCAACCTGATTAAAAAATGGACAAAGGACCTGAATAGACGTTTTTCCAAGGAGTACATGCAGATGGCCAACAGACACATGAAAAGATGCTCAACATCACTAATCATCAGGGAAATACAAATCAAAACCACAATGAGATGTCACCTCACACCAGTCAGAATGGCTAGTATCAAAATGATAAGAAATAGCAAATGGTGGCAAGGATGTGGAGAAACAGGAGTCCTCGTTCACTGTTGGTGGGAATGTAAATTGGTGCAAGCGCTGTGGAAAACAGTATAGAAAACGGTAATTTTCCTCAAAAATTAAAAATGGGAATATCGTAGGATCCAATAATTCCACTACTGAGTATTTACCCAAAAAGATTAAAAACATGAATTCGAAAAGTTATATGCACGTCTATGTTTACTGCAGCATTATTTACAATAGCCAAGACATAGAAATAACCCAAGACTCTGTCAATCGATGAATGAATATGCAGCCATAAAAAAGGATGCACTTTTTGCCATTTGTGACAATATGGATGGACCTAGAGGATATTATGCTAAGTGAAATCAGACAGAGAAAGGCAAACCCTATATGATTTCACCTAGCTGTGGAACCTAAAAAACGAATAAACAAACTGACTCTTAAATACAGAGAACAAACTGACCGGTTACCAGAGGGGAAGTGGGTGGGAGGGTTGAGCAAAATAGGTGAAGAGGATTAAGAGGTACAAACTTGTATTTATAAAATAAATAGGTGATGGCAATGAAGACATGTATAGCATAGGGAGTATAGTCAATAATATTGTTGTGTGGTGACTGATGGTAATAGACACTTATTGTGGTGAGCATTGAGTAATGTATAAAATTGTTGAATCACTATGTTGTTCACCTGAAACTAATATAACACTGTATATCCACTATACTTCAGTAATAAAAATTTTTTAAATAGTGAGTGTCTAAGAAATAGTGTAATCAATAATCTTAATATTTTATTCACAACTCCTTAACTACTAACATGCTCCAAAATGTAAACTGATAGTTATGAAATTTGGGAAAGATAGTCTGTAATCGTTCACTGCCATGGTTTTCTCTCTGGGCATTTCCTAATTCTTTGTGTATTTTTATTTTCCATGAAATACTTTCTTGCTTACTGAGAATTGGTAGAACTCAGGTCTTAGGATACATAGATGATACAATGATTGATAGTGATAGACAGATTTGGGATGTGTTAGGGAGACCAGCGGTCAAACACTGGGGCAAGCTTGAGTTATGAGGGACATCAGGGGTTGTGTTGCTTGAGGATACTCTTCTCCTTTTAGGTAAACACTTTGGTCTTCGAGATACGGAGTCGAAAAAAAAGTCTGCAGATATTCTTGGTTGAGATGGGCAGGGAATGTGAATAGAGAGGAGTCATGAAAAGGTGATGAAAAATATGTTGAGTTGAATATCATCATCTCAAGTGTGAGCCCTGATAAACTAAAGATAGGATGAAAGAAAAAAGAAAAAAACATATCAAGTTTGCCATTTTCTTCAGCATCAAGATAACATAAATTCTGAACAGTTGCAAATAGATTTCATATGGAAAGGGTATATTTCAAATGTGTATCATTCTTAGGTGTATGATAGTTACATGTATGACATGTATGTGATAATGTGTGGTAGACCACAGATAATACTGAATGTTTCATGTGGAACATTTTATGAACCATGATGTTTTCACTTGGATGAAAATGGTAGCTGACATTCCTGGAGTGTCTCGCTTACCCTGAAACAGGACTTAACACTGCTAGGTAATGGAGCAGCTCTTGCCAGATCTCTGACTGCACAAGAGATTTGGAGCTTTTGGTTTTTCCAGGAGTTTTTGTTATGAATGTCTTATTTCACAATCAGCCTTGTAGAAGAAGGCATTCCAGCACGGCACCCAAACACATACCTCACACTGATTATTCTGTACTCCCTGAGAGATAAAGAAAATAGGAATCTTTTTCCTCCCAGAGGTTGCATCTCTAAGGCTATAGCCTTTCCTAACTTCTTCTAGGAGCATATATTTCTCTGCCTTTAGGTCCCTATACCACTGAGCACATGGTCTGGTAGGGGCTTATTTTGCTTTTACTCTGAATTCTTTGGAAGTCTTGAGGTCTAGACTACTCAGATAAATATACCATAGGTAGTACATATTTTCTTTTCTTTTTTTTTTTTTACGATTTTAATTATTTGAGAGAGCAATAGAGCATGAGCAGGGTGGAAGGGCAGAGGGAGAGGGAGAAGCAGACTCCCCACTGAGCAGGGAGCCCAACTTGGGGCTCGATCCCCACATCCCAGGATCATGACCTGAGCCGAAGGCAGACACTTAACCAACTGAGCCACCCAGGTGCCCCGGTAGTACATGTTTTCTTGATAACCATTAATTAGCATAGGTTTTAATTATTACTTTTGGGTTTTCCAGGCTCCTGCTGTTCATTTCCAGTCTGTTCCTCTGATCGTCATATTTTCTGCTATTTATCACCAGTTTGTCCTATTTATGTCCTTTAGTTCAAAGACAAGCTATTTTGTTAAGCTGTCTCTTTGGTCTGTGAGGAAGCTTATGTCCCATTGTGTTCAGCTTTTGTATCCTACTTCTGCTTCCCTCTGCGAGCTGTGTAGTTGGCAGCGTAGATGGTCTAGACCCACTAGCAACTGAGCCTGAGTTGGTCTCCAGCCTGTCCGCAGCTGTCTTACTCTAAGCCTGCGTGCTGGAATCTGTCATCTCTTCTTCACCCCTTTAGCTCCAGAACATTCCCTGAAGTAGTCCACAGTGCATTTCGACATAGAGGTGATCATGCATGGCCTGGAGCCCTCACAGGGAGAAGAGAAGACAGAAGGCAGAGCTGGGAAGGACCTCACTGCTTGGCGGTGTTGTGATTCCTCCTATGTGAGAGAGGAAATGGAGAGGACATTCAGCAAACTGATGTGCAGTTGAATCTGACTCCCAGACAGTAAGGGGAAAGCCTCAGAATTGGGGAGAGTTTGAACCCATTTGAATTTTAGCCAGAAATGCTGGCATATTAGATTTGCATTTGAACAAGTTGAGTTTAGTCTCAGTAAGGAAAATAGACTGGAGAGGGAGCCACTGAAGGCATGGCAACTGGCTGTTTGGGGGAGAAAGGCAAGGAGAGATGAGGAAGCTGGAACTCTACTGCTGGCATTGTGGGCAAAGAGAAGTGGATTTGAGACATTTAGGCTGCAGAATGGAAGATTTGAGGTCTGACTCAATGGGAGATGAAAAGGTAGAGGCATTCGAGCCAGGCTGATTTCGATGACGAGGTGGAGAATGGCGCACGGAGCTGTGAGAAGTAGAGCAGCAGGAGAGATGTTGGCATCTGGACAGAGCTCTGAATGTAACCAAGTACCGACATTTCTGCCAGGATTAAGCTAACATAGCTCAGGACGGGGACATGTTTTCTGGAGATCTTATCTGGTATAAGGACAGAAGTTAGAATACCTGGAGGAGCACATTGCTGGCATATCCCATCCTTTCAGCTGACTCTTCAGTCAGACTTCTGTTGAAAGTTGAAATGCATAAGCCAAGGTTAAATGCTGGATTGTTCTATATTGCTGCTGAGTAGTCCTGAGATGTGGACCAGACTGGAGTCCTCTAAAGTCAACGTTACTCCTAGGGTTATGGTATCCCTCAGGCATCCTTGTGGCTCCCTAGAGATCCCCCTGGTATAAAAATTTTGTGTCATTGAAATAATCCTCTTAGTTGCTAGAACTAAGTTAGTAGTACTTGAGATCCAGTTCTGTTGCTTTGTGGGTAGGCAACTCAGCTATCAAAGCCTTAGTTTATCACCTGAATCCCCAGAGGTGCTCCTTCTTGAGTTGAGGGAAAAGTTAGCTCTTTTGGAGAAACCTTCATTATGTTGCAGTTGAGAGTATGATATCAGGGGTCAATTAAACCTGTGCTTAAATCCTAGCTGTGTCACTTACCAGCTGTGCTCTCTTGGGCCCATACTCTTTAATTCCTCATCTGTAAGGGGTGCTAGTAGTACTTATCTCTTAGAGCTGATGAGTTTATATAGGACAGTTGTATAGTTTTGGATCCATAATGAATACCTAGAGAATGCCACCTTTCATTTGGTATTCTTTAATCATATACCTATGGGTTGATCAGATTAGATTTATCTTTTATCTTTTGGAAGTTATATAGCCTGAAGTTTGTAACCATTGGCATGTTCTTGTGTGCTTGCAGGAGTATATAACATACTTAGTGTCATAAAATTTAAGTAGTATCTTTTAAATTTTGTACTCTACCTTTATTTTCATGGTTTATTTTTTTAATGGCATGATTGTAAGAAGCAATACAGCACGAAGGTTAAGAGCTCAGTTTCTGGAGATGTATTTATATCTTGGCTTTTTTATTCAAGAGTTGCGTGACCGTGGGCAAGCTAGTTAACCTTTCTGTGCCTCAGTTTCCTCATCTGTAAAATGGAGACAATTAGAGTGCTGTTTTTATACTGTCATTGTAAGGATTGAATGAATCCATGTATATAAAGTACTTGGAACAGTGCCTGGTACATACGTACGTAGCCCTGTACCTGTTATTGGGTCATATAGTTAAAGTGCCTCAGGCATGGTAGTTTTTTCTCCCTGCACCGAGAAAACAGATGTTGTTACTTCTTACAGTCTGTAGGGTAGTATTTTTCTTTTCACTAATTCTCTTTCTGAACTTGCTGAGGTACTCATCAAATGGCGAGATAGCAGGCACAGCAGGAGTATGGGAAAGGGGTTCCAGTCCAAGGTGGTGGGCTGACAATGCAGGTTGACCTGTGTTCTTCCTGAGACCATGAAAAAGATAATGAAACTCACAAGAGAATGAAGACTTCACAGGAGAGAAAGCAAGAGAGATGAACCAACAAAATTCTTAGGAACGGAAAGTAGAATCCTGTGGATAATTGAAATGGAACGCAGGCTGCAACATGGAATGGTAGAAGGGGGCCACAGGGAAGCCCTTTTTTTCTTTTTTTTGTAACGAATCAGGAAATCTGGGCACGTTTAATTTGTATTTTGTATTTTTTTTTAATCTGTGGCAAATAGTTTCTGAATAAACAAATCAGCCAATGTAATTCTATTTTGGCTACACCTAGCTTTTATTAAGAATTAGATATGAGGAAAAGGACGAAGATATTCATCTCATACAGGAATAAGGAGAAATGTAAAAATATTTTGAAGATTGCTGTATTCCAGATATATTTGTAGATACCATTTTGATACTGAAACCGGGATAAAAAATTAGGCTTTGTATTTTCTAATTGTGTCTTTACATCTTTCTCAAAATCACATCAACTTGCATGCAGTGGAATCTGAATTTACAGAAGTTCATTGGAAGTGAGATTTTATTTCCAATTCGATTTTTTTCACAGTTTGAGATGGCTAGTGAAATTAGATGAGAAGCTCATCAGCCCTCAGTTTTCTAAGGTGAAGTAGAACATTGTAACCCAGATCTACATTTGCAGTGCCCGCACATCAGTCCGAGCCCTGGCCCTTCCATGTCTTTTGACGTCTGAAGGTGTGGAAGTCACTTGTTTAGCCTCTTCATCTACTGTGGTTACTTAAAGCTGCCAGGAATAGATTATTTCATGAACTGAATATGGATATACCTCCAAACAGTTTTATTTCTCTGTATGATGTCATACAAAGTCATACAAAAGCAATCGCTTGTTTTTAAATATCTTTGGATTGGAAGTTTCCTTGTGTGAGGATTTTTACAGTCACTGGTGATTTCAGTTTGTGCTGAACTAGGAATCAGAAGATGCACGTGGTTGTCTCGACTTGTGTTGCCCGGAGTGCTTCTCTTTGTCCTCTCTGGATTTCTGTTTTCCCAGCACATAGTATTTGTTCTCTCTGTGCAAAGGATTGTTGTGTGGATCACACGAGGTGAAGCACCTGAAAACACTTTTGGATACGCAAGCATGATACAGATAGAGTATTTGTAATTCAGATAATAAAGAAAAACGTACACCAGAGGGCGGGATTTTGCTTAAAGTAAATGACTGCTCTGGTTTCCTGCTAACTAAAGAAGTAACTCAGACATCTTTGTTTTCTATATTTTCCAACCAACCAGAACCGGGACCAGTATTCACATCTGTTAAGTGATCACTTTCTACCATACCAAGGTCATAATTCCTTCCGCGAGAAATATTTCAGTGGCGTTACAAAAAGAATTGCCAAGGAAGAGAAATCTAGCCAAGAGTGAAAATTAAGATTTTGACATTGGAAAGAGTAAGGATTTAACAGAAAAGACATCTGGATGTGAACTTCCATGTATGATACAGATAACATACTGTTTTAAATAATTTTATATAATGAAATAAATGCGACAAAGTAAATTCAACAGTTCTTTTACAATTAGCTTTGTTTTATAGATCATTTTGTTGTATGTGGTCTTTGGAACCTTATTTAATTTATATTTGTACTTTCAAGTATTATGGAAATTGAAAACAGTTATATTTTTGGTAATTAATTTGGAAGGGGAACTGATATTGTTGACTCTTTAAACAGATACCTGCCGAATATGTTACAAGCAGTTAACTAACCATGGTTAAGAATTTATTCATTCAGTAGGTTCATTTATTTGATTTCTGATTGTAATTGATTTATGGTGCCACTAATAAAGGTTACTGAGGATTCCTAAAATGGTGTTGTATTCGCTGCTTTTCATGGGGGATGTGATAAAGGAAATGAATTTTTATTTATAAATTCCAGACTAGTATGTAATGACAGTGATAATGGTAAGGAGGAGAAAGGCTAGGACCTAGCAACCTGAAAAACTCCCCAACTCCTTGAGGCCTGTCCACATCTGAAGCTCGTCTGTACCTTGGACTTGCTGCTGCATTCCTAGACCTTGACTGTCGGTCGGTCAAGTTAACTACCCACAATTTTTGGTTTAGAAAGTAACCGATAGTTAAGAGCAGTAACAACAACACAAATCCTTGATGGTTCCCTAATGGTATTAAGCCTAATCAGAGCTCTTTGAAATAGAAGCTATATTTTTCTTGAAGGAGAAACTTTGCTGAGTCTACATTGTATCCATCATGAAAATATCTTGTTTGAAAACCACTCTACCCATTAATTCAGGATGCTAATAGCTTTCCTGCTCTCAGTGGTCAAATGTACCTCAGCAGGGCAGCAGTAAATGGATCCTCTCCTTCTAACCATAGCCTATTTTTATTTATGCTATTACCATTATTATTATTATTTTAGTGTTACTGCTGGCTTCTATGGACTTCTGATTTGAATCTACATGGCTTAGGACCTCCAAAAGACCAGTGCTGCCCAAGCAGGGAGAGAGAGAGAGAGAGAGAGAGAGGGAAGGCCATCTGCATGATTCTCTCCTGTTCTCATCCTGCAGCCCTGCATCTCAGCAGCAGATCTCAAACATTTCAGTGATTGTTTTGTTTGGGTTTCTGGATGTTATTTGTGGTACACTGGGGAAAATCTAAAAGTATTCAAGGATAATTTATTTTCACTATTTCTGTTATAAACCATTTATTTAAAATTTTTTGAGGTTATATGGAGGGTAAGGTTGCCGCTCTGTAACGACTAAATTTGGAATATGAGATTTTAGCCTTGTCCCATATTTTTGCTTATCACAAAAATTAGTCCAGATAGTTCTGGAAAAGTTACAACCTTAATTTTAGTCAGTTTTATCCTTTGTCCTTAAAAATTATATAACATTAAAAAAAATTTTCAAATTATTTCTAATTACTACCAACTAAGGTCTTCTGATTCTTAGTTCTTCATCATCTTCATCGTCAAGGTCAAGTCGCCTATTCTTGAAATATCACTAGGTAGGCTCAGAGTGTAAATGTGTGTAGTTATTTTGAAGTTGGTACTCAGAAGTGAAAAAGAAACCTGATCACTTTCAACCAATTTTGATTTTAGAACAGAGGTCTCGACTCCTCTTATTCTAAAAAAAAAGAGGCTTTATTTTTTGGCATCAGGATCTTATTACTTTCTGCATAAGTTATAGCAGCTCATTTCCAGGAGTGTTTTGGTTGTATGTGTGTTCCCCATGCACGTACCAGGAGGAATATGCCCTAGCAAAGTGCCTGCATTTTGGATAGTCCTGTAGTATGAATTTATAGTATAATCTGTGTGTGAACCCTAGGTGGTCTGTTGGCTGGCCTATTTCATGTATATAATATGACAAAATCTATCATTTTGTTTCTGGCACATATTAAATATCCATAAAATCCAGATGGGTACCTTGGTGGTATTTCATCAGAAGTAACTTTTTTCCTATCCATTCTGGTGGGGATTTGTTTTTGCTGTGATAGCTGGGAGGAAATAGTAGAGTGGATGGTGTTTGGTGTGTTTAGCCAGAGTGGCCAGCAGATTTAAAAATATATATATAAAATCTGCTACAAGTTTCTCAGCCACTTCCTGCCCATAGTGACCTAGGTTTTGGCCAGCTCACCACTAACTTCCTTATGACTAATTCTTTAAATACAAAGATTGAGCAATAAAACATTTCAAACTTTAAATTCTGGGAGGTAAGTCAGTGTTACCATTATTTCCTTATGGAGAAAACTCACCTAAAATTTGAGATTCCCTTCATATTTAAGAAAAGTGGTGATTACAACTAGAAAGAACCTTATTTCAAGTTTGTTGGGATAGTCGAGTATGAGTTAACATACCAGATGCATTGTAGTGAATGTGTTTATATTATTGGATGAAAAATGTGGTTTAGAAGTTTGAGACTTAGAAACAGCTTTTGAGGTAATATGTTTTATACTCTTATAATTAAATTAAAGAAGCAGGGGTTTGACTTTTTTTTTTTTAGCATCAGGAAATTAGATATTAAGGTTGTATTATCTAGATGCCAATATAAGCAAATCTGGCTCTTATATCAAAGGCTTCAGTTGTTTTGAGTTAGGAGAACTGCTGACATCCTATGTTGGAAGTATTATCAGGTATTGATAATCCAAAGAAATATGGAATTAAATATAATGTTTATGTGTTGGAAATTGAATGTGACATTTTTTGGGAAATGATCTTTCTGCACCATTTTAGTCTCCCTAAAAAAGCACAGTGGAAGTCAGCTGATGTTAATGGTTCTACTAGAAAAAAAAATTCTTTGTAGCTAATGCAGGGCATAAGTAAATAAATTCATTAATGGAGTATAGGGGTGGAAATGGAGGTGGGTGTTGCTGAGAAAATTGATGACCTCATTGTTGATTTTCCTGTTTGACCAAAAGGGAATAAATTATACCAGAATAAGGACTTTGGCTCTTTTTACAAAAGCATGGTTTTGCTCCATTATAAAGTTATTTAGAAAACTAAACACTTGTAAGAATCTTTTTTCTTAGAAGGATTGTATTCATAGAATAAGTGAAGTCTACTTTCATTTCCAACTCACCCACTCCCATTTTTCTCAGATATTTATCAAGTAATGTGGTTTGTAATCTAAACAAAAAAAAGTGCCTTAATCCAGAACATACACATGGACACAATAACACTAGACTGATGATGTTTGTACTTTACTAAAACATTGAGATCTTCTCTAAAACAGAGTGGTTTGAGAACATAAGGTCTAGAGTGTAAAGAATTGAAATGGAATGATAAACATATCTGTGATTCTATCTAGCCATAGAATCATAGAGACAGCACATTCCTGTCTATCCTTTGGGGTGAAAAAGCTTACTAGGGAACCTGACCCTATTTCCCTAACAGAGGCCTGCCTCAGGATGTTCATATGTTTCAGTGTGTGGGATAAGCAAATTGACGTTTAGACATAACTGAGACCAACCTGGAATTTGGCTCTTATCCCTTCCTTCCTAAGCCATTGAAGACAGGCTCTTAGGGGAATGGAGGCTAAATTGTCATGGCAGTTTCTTAAGAAGCCTGGGTCATGGAACAAAATGGAGCTTAATAGATGAAATGTTAAGATAAGCCAGGCTCACTTTCTGTAACTGCTAGCCTTATTTCTCGGGATATTAGGATGTACTCAGTATATTTTTGTCCTAGATTTTGAATGTTCTTACTAAGATAATATTGCAGTGATGCCAAACTGAATTGCCTAAAAAGGAATCTGCTTTGACCTAGGCCTTCAAAATCTCTCCTTTAATCACGCCTTCCTGACGCTCTCCTGAGGGCTCTTTGGAAGAACTATATTTTGTCTAACATCCAGCAGTGAAGATTAGCTGGGCTTATGGATGAAGTTAGTCAAATTAATAAAAAAAAAAAAAAAGGCTGTGGAGAAAATTAGAATTGAAAACTCTAAATGGTACTCGAGTTGGGTTTTGGTGAACTGTACAAATATTTCATCTAATGTGTTGTAAGTTTGTGAAGTGGATCAAGATGGTCACAGCCAGTATTGGTAAGCTTTAGAAATCTGTGAAAGCTCCTTAAATATGTATTTATTTATTTGTAAATCATGGCTGGAGTGTCTCACACAAGTCTGAGTGCTGCCAGCACAAACATCAAAACTTTCTATTTTTGCATTATCATATTTTTCTACAGCTTACCCCTGTGAGGAAACAATTCTCCATAGATATCTTGCATCTCTGTGTATCTAAGGAGGTACTGACACCCGGTACCCTAGACTGCCTTTCTGGGGATGTGGGAGCACCATTGACAGATAGTGTTTCCACCTCACCTGCCCACTCCCCCTTCTGTAAAAACTATTAGAAACTACTGTGCTTTTACCAAAATTGAACACCTGAGCCATCCGACCTCCTGTTTCCATTGTGGTGAAGATGAAACAGACTTATAACTATCATGGTGAGAAGGGCCCAACAAGTCTCATTGTCAGATTGAATTGGTATATTCAAAAGTGCAGCTGGCTTCTCCCCAGTGGCAATTTGGATTAATATGAAAAAGTGATAGCTATTTGGGGAAAACTTTCTCTCTCGTACCGTTGCCCAAGACAAAGGCACCGGCTCAAGGGCGTCCTTGATTCATAAAGGTTACATTCTGGGGTTTTAAAAATACATTTAGGTTGTTACATTTAGGACATTCCTTCAAATCTGCCTCTTTCACTGTTGAACTGGTTATAGCCCAGCGGTCTTCAGAGGGCTGCTATGGCTGTTGAATCTCAGTGCCAGATATCAGAAATGGAAATGGAAGTGGTTGGCCAGGTCCGTGGGCACAGCGCAAGCTATTCTCATACCGCCAGCCAATACTCTCCTTGCTAAGCCTTGTTTTATTTTTACTGACTCTTAGGCTACTACTAGTGACCTAGGGTCTGGTCTGTCACTTGGAAAACTAGAGATTGGCAGATTAAATACACCTTCCCCAGGGACTACAAATACTGGACACAGATTGTGGCTGCTGGCAGAACAGTCTGGGTTATTCTCTGATGAGGCCAGCTAGAATAAAACAATTGAGCTGGCATCAGCCAAGTTGCTCTCACTGTTGCCTGGACCCCTCATTGTTTCAAACATAGCAGCACATCCACCATTAGGGCACAAAATGAAGGACTGTATTGCTGACGCAGCGCTACCATTTGATGCCAGACTTGTGACTCCTGCCAGAAGGTGACCTGGTTGCCTTGCGGTTTAGGAGACCACACTGCATGGGGTGTTGTCCAGCGTGCTCCTGGCAGATTGATTACTTCGGATCTTCGCCGCACTCAGAGGGCTATTGGTTGTGCGTCACTGCTGCTGACACTTTCTCAGGTTACGGTGTTGCTGTTCCAGTCCAATCCGTTGACTCCAGCCACACTACTTTAGTCCTTGAAAGTAATCTGTGTCAAGTGTTTGGCTTTTTGGACCATTTGGTATGACAATGGTATTATACCTTTTATTGCAAAAGCCACTCAACCATGGGCCGATAGTCAAAGTATTTGATAGACTTTCCATGCTCCCTACCATCCACAGGCATCTGGAATTTTTGAGCTTTGGAAATTTTCTCTACATTTGTTCTGTGTTTTCTCTGGCAGTCCTCTACCAAGCCTTCTCAGAAAGGCTCAGTACATTGCTCCAAAGTTAGCTCTGAGTAGTGCAATGTTTTGTCCTTTGTGAGACACCAAAGTCTTAACTGGTAGGTTTCAAACTCAGAGATAACCGGTGATCACTAGCTTGAGTCTCAGGCAGGGAAAATTTTTCACAACCAACACCAAAAAGGGAGCTGTGGCAATCTAGTCCAAAAGGACTCCTCTTCCTGGTTAAAGCAAGAAAATAAAAATTCCAGCTGATTTATTACCCTTAATTTCCTTCTTATTTACATTTTCCTCTGGATCCCAGAAAATGTTTTGTTTTGTTTTTAAAGATTTATTTATTTATTTTATGCAGAGTGAGAGAGAGCACAAGCAGGGGGAGCTGCAGAGGGAGAGCGAGAAGCAGGCTCTCCACTGAGCAGGGAACCCGATGTGGGACTTGATCCCAGAACCCTGAGATCATGACCAGAGGCGAAGGCAGACGCCTAACCAACTGAGCCACCCAGGTGCCCCCCAGAAAATGTTTTTTAAAAACTCCAAATTTTCTATTTTATCTTGGTGGTAACTACTGTTCCCTGTACTGTTCCCTGTAACAAAGTGTTACTCTACTTTTCCTGTTCTCTATGTTGTAAGGCCTGCCTGCTGCTGATTGGCCGATGCCAAGGCATAGAAAGAGAATGGTGTCCAGGGAGCTTCATGCAGTTCAGAGTCACTGAACTGTGAACTGGGAATCAGCAAAGTAAGGCCAGAGAATGTGGCAGGAGGATTTCTGACTTCTCCCTCCGCTCCCGCCACGCTGGGGGAGGACGGGGAATTACCTCAGTATTTTCAGTGAGAACGCGCTGGTGTGATCAGGTTTGGTCTGACCGTCACTCCCATGGTAGTGGTTTGGAATGGAGGGAGATACACTTAGAGGCTGGAATGCTAGTCAGGATGTTGATGCAGTCATCCAGGTTAGAGATGTAAAGATCACAGCTAGAGCAGAGGTAGTAAGGACTGATTGGAGAATATTTAGAAGGTGAAATGAGCAGGTCCTGGTAATTGATTGGGTACAGGGATGAGAAGTAAGGGATGATGTCCAGGGTTCCAGTTGGGTGACTCCGTGGATGGCATGATACACCCTGGAATAGAAGATGGTGGAAAGAGGTTGCATTTAGGTTTGGCCACCATAAACGTGCGGAGCCTATTGAACAGGCCTGGAGAACTGCTGGGCAGGCTGAGGAGGATGCAAGACCAAAGCTGGACAGTTGTTGCAGATGTGAGGAGCAGCAGATCCCTGTAGGGGACAAAAAAGCACTTGAGTTCAGATACACTGCACAGCTCCCAAGTTCATTCTGTCGCATTTCCTCCCTCGGCATGATATGTGTGTTTAGCAAAGAGAATTGGCAGGACCCAATGCTCATGAGACTGGATCAGGCAATTCCAAGTTTATTACAAGAAATTTCTACTCAAATTACTAATGAGATGAAGTTACTCTGTTGCATTACTTGAAGCTCTAGAGAATAGTACTGGCTTGGGGGTGATGTACTTCTGCCCAAACTGGATGGGTGGATGTACTCTGTTTGTTGCATAAGTTAGTGTGTTACATCATAAAGTTAGGACTTAAACTGACAAGCTATTGTTCGTTGCCTCTAAGAAAAACCTGCTGAAGAAATACCCAGGCTACTACCGTTTGGACTCAGGATGTGGAAAAAGAAAAACTCAAGAGTTTTTTTCTCTCTTCTCCTTATCCTTTAAAATTAAAAATACTTCCCCTTCCTTTCTCTTATTTAAGTAACTACATAATAGCTTTTAGGCAGTGACATAAAAATTACAGGGTAGGCCAGAATATAGGGAAAATTTTAATTAAATGGGGAGTTTTGTTTGTTTTTTCATTTATTAAAAAATGTTGAGCCAAAAATCCCAATTTCCCCCTGCCCCTTTTTATATGTCCTTATGCATTTGGCAGAGTCCATGACAAAACCTCTTTCCAGCTGTGGACCCACCAAAAGCCTTTTCTGAAGCTCCTACTAATTTGGAATAAACTGAGTGGTTGAAAGCTTCACACAGAAATCCTGCCAGGAAATGTCATAAGATCCCTTGATGTTTAATTCTACAAACAGTCTTATCTTTTGGAGCAAAATAGATAAAAATGAATAAAAATTCATTTTTTGATTTTGCCTTTGTTAGTTTGTTTTCACTTGGTTTCGGAGAAACAGATCGAGAACCTGAAAACAACAGAACTTCATTTTGCCTTCAGTCTGGAATTTTTGAACCCAAAGAGAAGACCTTTCATGACACTAAGTGGTTTCCTAAGGAAAGAAGTAAGGCAAGTACTATGTAATAGCTTTCCACTAGCAGTAAGTGGTCCAGGAGCTTTCTGCCGCAGGTGATCTCACCTAGTGTGTCAGAGCGAAGGGCTAGACTTTGAAGCCTATCAAATTGATCTCTGTGTACTTCACTGCCATTCTCAACAAGGAAAAGACACTGTCCCCGTCCTCACCTTATAGTCCAGGGGCTAGGGGTGGTGGTAAACAAAGAGGTAAGGAGTTCATTAAAATAGAGGTCAGTCTTTTCAGAGGGTAAGCCCAGAGTGAGTATAAGAGGAACTTAATCACTTCTAACAGTGGTAGGATGTATGAATCGTGTGTTTCTGATATTTTGACTTTTGGGGCTTTGCTGACCCTGGAGGGTTGGCTCCTCCTAGGGCCAGCCAATTCTTAGAGGTAGTAAGGGACTCCCTGCCTGAGTACCTGTCATATGCCAATCAGGCAGTCCAGAGACTACCACCTCCTTTCTGCCCTTCTACTCTGGGCCACAGTTCCCGTGTCCTAATCCCTCCAGAGACAGAACCTATGCCCCAGAGTCCACTGAAACTATTCAAACTAGCCAATCCTAAACCTGCTTACCCAGCCTTTCCCATCCTTTCCTATAGGAACTCCAATAAAGCCTCCTGCCCACATTTTCTCTTCGCTCCCCTCTGTCTCCTGACTAACCCTGTGTGGTCCCGCGTGGCAAGGCATGCCCTCTACTTTTGCGAACTTCAACAACCAAACTATCTTTTTGGTGGCAATTGTCTCCTGATCTGTGGGTCTCACCATACCTGAATAATCATAAAATCTACATTTAACATACAAGGATGGGAGAGGATTGGGTGAAGGAAGACTTCTGAGAGAGGATGACATGTAAGTAGCCTCCTGAGGAAGGAGTAGAAGTTGCCGGGATGATGTCAGGTAGGGAGGGAGTGTGGGGGGTTCGGGCAGAGGGATTAGCACCGGGAAAAGCACATTTAGATACAGTTCAAGTAGTTCACCTGCTTGCAGCTGGGGGTATTGGATAAGAAGAAGAAAAGGAGCTGGAGAGAAAATGAGGGCCAGATCGTAAAAGACTTCTGTGCCTTGCTATAGAGTCTGGACTTGAACAGAGGTGAATCCCATCCCTTATGAGGACATCAGGACTCTTGAGGAAGTTTTAGCTTCTGACAAAATGGTGCCCAGTGGCTGAAGTACTTGACTTGCATGAGAAAGGGGTCCTGTGGTGATGAGGTTTGTAACTTTGCCACTGTTCTTGGGTCTGTTTTTTCTCTTGGTTCTGGGTCTCAGTTAAGGACTGAGTTGGGTGAGCGACATACTTAATGCTGCCTGAGTGTTAGTTTTCTCATCTCAAAGCCTTCTTGAGTTCCCAGTTACACTGTGTAGGAGATTTTCCAGTTAAATGCACCAGAAACCTCCCTCACCCTGACTGACAGGTCCTTGCTCCAGAGCCAGGAGACAGTGTCCAGTTGGCCTCCTGCAAGGAGAGAGATGATTTTTATTGATTTCACTCCTCACACAGTGCTGACGGTATAGGCCTGCAGAAGAGCAAGCTGACGAAAATAAAGATTGTGGGTTTCCAACTCATGTTTGTCCTTATTTCCAAGGACAAACACAAGTCCTGTCTCCAGGAGCTGCTTCTCTCCTACAAGACAAATGAGCTGTTGAAGTGTCATGATTTTGCAATCCTAGCAATATACATAAAAGATATTTTACTAATCAACCTCAAGGAATCTGTCATAAATTAAAAAAAAATGATTCAAACACTTAAGATTTTATTTGAGCGGGAAAGAGAGAGAGCATGTGCACCTGAGGGAACAGCAGGGAGAAAGAGAATCTCAAGCGTACTCCCTCCTGAGCTCAGAGCCCAACATGGGGCTGGATCTCATTACGCTGACATCAGACCAAGAGTTGGAGGCTTAACCGACTGAGCCACCAAGGCAGCCCTGAGTCACTGTATTCTGATGAAATTTAAAAAACCCATCAATAACGAGGATGAGAGGGAGGGAAGTCTGGAGTGCCTGTAGCCCTTGTTTGTCTTCTCTCCTCGCTGACCCTCGGCCTCTGTCATTCCCTGTTTGTCTTTCCTTCAACATACCTGCAACAGACCCACTACTGTGGACACAAAGATGACACGAGGTGTGTTTCTTAGGCTGAAAAGCTACGCACAGTCTTTGGTTAAGCTAATTTTTGTTAAATTATGAAAAAGTCATCTTTATTCTGAGTCCCCATCTCTGGTACTTAAAAAAAAAACCAATCAAAATGTCAAACAAAAAGAAGGCTATGCCACTTCAATGTAACTGTTCTCTGGGTGACATACTAGTGAGGTGGAAAATGGTGGGGAGGTAAGGTGAGGGGATGTAATCAATCTTAAAGGAATTGAAAAATTTTCTCCTTTAGTGCGCGTTATTTCTTTTCATGTCTTAACCATTTTCTTTAAATGTTCATGTTTCCGCCTATAAAGTTCTACAGCCATCTTTTTCATGCTTCCTCTATAAAGTTCTACAGTCCTTTTTAAAAATTTTAATTTAAATTTTGTGAATAGGCAATAAATTTGCATGGTTTAAAATTCAAAGCAGTTCAAAAGGGTATATCCAGTGAAAAGTTTCCTTCTCCCCCTCTCCCCCCCCCGCCGCCCCTGCCTTTCCCTCCCAGTCGGTCCCTCAGCTGCCCAGCTCCCTGCCCTGGAGACAAGCACTGTCACAGATGGCTTAGCTCAATGTCAAACAACGTAGGATAGTCCAAATGGGAAGCCATAATTGCAACACCCATGTGGAGCAATGTTAAGAACAAGGACCAGGAGTTAGAGGGTGCCTCCCAGTCCTATCAGGACAGCTCTTCATTCATTCATGTCTATTTCTCACTGTTAACATAAAAATAATAGCAATGTTTCCTTAGCTATCTCCCTTACAGTGAGAATCCATGAAGATGATGTGTATGAATGCATTTTGAAAAACTGTTCTCTACCGGAAGAGAAAACCCAGAACCTAAAGCTAAACCCATCAGGCGTGTTTGTCATGGGATGGACTTGAATGTTTCAGGATATTGCCCGAGAAACTCTTTCATTTGATTTCAAAGCTTCCAATGAAGAGATGTATGTGGGCAGGCTACTGGGCGCAATAGGGAAGGATAAAAGGTGGATTTATTTCCTGTCAGTTTTCAAATCCTCTCTTGAGTTCTCTCATCACCTAGCGGAAGGGGTGGCCTCTCTTAGATGCATAACTAAGCAAAGAATGTGACTCCTTTTGTAGCTGCTGATCTGCCACCTTTGGGGTCATCTGAGGCTTATTTCCTGGGCAGCTTGATTCCTTTCTGGTTCTTAGAGTGGTTTCCAATCAAGGAAAGATACGGTCAAGGCTACTTTGAAAAATGTGTGAGTTGGGAGAAAATACAGACTGCCGGTGGACTGTTACTTCAGGATTGATGTCGACATCCTCCCTGAGGTGAAGTTTGCCATTTACTTCAGAGGAAGTTGTACTTCGGGAAGGAATGCAGACTCCCTGTGCAATGAAACGTGCATGTGTGAAGGGGAACTGGCTTGATAGCCTGGGGCCAGAGCCCTTGTTTATCCACAGAAGATAGGAAGCAAGGAGTAGAGATAAGGCCGGCTTTCACTTGTGTGTGCCTGCACCTGGCCCCGGAAAGGCTGTGTCTAGTGCAGATAGGAACTCTGGGTCTGCCCTGCCGAGTCTTGTGTGGTGCCAAATAGAGAGCCCTGCAGTAATGTGAAAGGGACCGGTGTCCTCTGGTCAGTGAACTCTGGTGCAATTTATCAAAGGAATCCTAAGCTTATGCCTTTTGTAGGCCCTTCCTTTTTTAAGAGACAATGTTTAATTTGCAGAGATTCAATAAATGATAAACTGGTGAGCATTGTTTTTCCTTTACAAAGCAGCTTAAGCAAAGCCCCAGGATGCCTGGGACAGTATCCAAATTGGCAAGCCTTTGCTGCCTCCTCGCTCCCTTTTCCCTCTTCTTCATTCCTCTGGGACAAGAAGTAAAGTTTACTCCACAGGTAACAACCTAATGGTGTCTGTGGTCATCTTGACCTTTGGATGCTGGGAATTGAAGTCTTAGGTTATCTTTGAAGTTACTTATCTTCCATGGATCAGGGAAAAATCAGGTACTTTTCAAAGAGTGTGTTTTAGTGAATTACAGTGAGATGTCTGGGTGGAGACACTGATTCTATTTGTTGCTCCATCAAGGGATCTTTGGAGAAGTTTGTAGTCCTCCACTGCCTGGAAGGAATTGATGGCTTTTTGGTCAGTGTTTAATATAAGTCAGAGCTCTGAACTCTGTATTTCTATGAGGAATTATAGTGACTGATAACCAAACAGGCTTGGTTAAACAAGTTGCTGAAAATGCACAGACACCAGGAGCTTTGTAATAGGTTTGGTAATAATTAAAATAGTTAAAATGCTTCTGTCTAGGCAGCAATTAGTTTTCAGGAAAAACACAGAAAATGTGTCATTTACACCATTGCCTTCAGTCAGTCAAACCCACGGTCTGTATGTGAGATGGTTTTAGCTTTTTGACAGCAATGGAACTCAAGGAACCTAGGTCAAGACCTAGCGGCCTAAGAGATTACCTCCTTATTGGCTTGGTTGTCTTCAAAGTCTTTCTATAAGAACATCTTTGCTACAGGGCAGGTGAGGATTGAGAGGCTTAGCTGGGCAGCTCCATCTCCCCAGTGGTATTTCAAAAGGATAGGGCTCATGGAGATGGCTGGCTGGCTGGATTTCGTGACTTGAGGAGCCTGCCTTGGGTCTTGAAGTTATTATCTTATACTTTCCTGGATGTATGAGCTCTTTGCACCTGCACCTTGGCTCTCTATTGGTAATATTCTTGTCTCCTCATCGATGGCCAAAGATGGGGCAGGTAACTGGTCTATTCCAAATTGGGTTAGTTACTAGATTCTAATTTTCTGTTTACTTCCAAGACTCTGGACCCAGAAAAATCCCAGAGGTGGTGTAAGGCTAGAGTATATCACACTGTTCAGGGTGCTTATCCTTATCCTCTTAATAAATTTTGGACCAGGCATCATGTGGCTAAAGTTAGTATCCATGACAGCTCTTATAAATGCTAGGAAAAGCAGTTAATGAATAGAAGTCAGAGGCTGGGAGTAAGGGTATTCAATGATCTACACTACTAATGATAACAATTACAAGTATATACTAAATATTTTACAGGCTGACATTGTGATAAATGTTTTTTATGTCATACCTAACCTTCATAACCATTCTGTGCCCTAGGAATTATATCCATTTTACAGATAAGGAAACTGAAATTCACAGAGATAAGCAAGTTGAGCAGTTTAGTGGTGGGTAACGTTAGAGGTCGGGTTTGAGCCTACTTCTGACTGATGATATCTGTGTTTCTGACCATTATTTTACTGCCAATGCCCATTAGCTCTTGTGGGGTTCTTCTAGGTTTTTCCAGGATAAGGCCTCTGGCCCATTCCTCTTGATGTTCTTGGTGCCTAATCATAGTGTCTGGTTGTGTGGCATTAAATCCTCTTCTTACAGAACTATAAGGCCTCCGTTGACACAGAGCTGCACATTGTCATATCCAAAGACAGCTCTTCAAAATTTTCGGAAAATTTATTGGGAGGAAAGGAAGGGGGAAAAAAATGATGGTCAGTGGAAATGCAGGTGGCAATGGTTTGTGCCGACAGTGATATTTTCATGAGCGCTCTGCCTCCAGCATTCTAGTGAAAATGATCCTACAAGGACCACCAGGAACCAGAGAAAGATTATGGAAACCCTATGGATTTATTTCAAATGCATTGTAGCTCTTACTCTTCCTGAGCACATTTTGTTTTCTTCTTCCTTTCTTAATGCTGTAGACCCAAGGTAGACCTGGTTGCAGGATTTTTATTATATTTCCTGGGTCAAGAACTCAAATTTAAAAATTGAAGAGTTGTTTGCCCCTAAGGGTTAGCTACTCTATTACCTATGGGCTCTAAAAATAATGCTTTGCCTCAGAACCTGACATCTGCTGTTTCTGTTTTACTTTTATCTTATCACTGGCTCTCCAGTTCAAGCTGTCCACCAAGGGAAGTGAAATGCCAGAGAGGGTGTGTGTGCAGTGCCCGCACCTCTCCTTTAGGCAAGGAAGGCCAAGTATGCTCTGAGAACACATCGACTTCTGTGTCTCTGTATCTCTGCAGAGAGAATAGGCCATTCACTTCATGATCCATCACTCAGTGCATCTGTGACAAGGGGCAGATAACAGCACCTCAGAGCACCCAGAGGTTCTGAGTTGGCCCTACTTACAGGATGTGGCCAGTCACTGCTGGGGGTGAGGACAAGGCCTGGGCTCTGTCCAAAAGGCATACAATAGATTCATTTCAAAGTTTTCCTTTTTTCTTTTGATTGGGAAATAAATCCCCCAACTCTGATGACAGACAATGACCCATTTTAAGGGCTGAGGGTAAGCAGTATATTGGATTTCTGGAGAGAGCAGCATTTTGAGAATGCAACATAGACCACTTGTCTGCTTTCAGATTAGAGGACTAAGGCATTGTTTGTGTACTTCCTGTGCTCAGGGAAATGGTTCACTTGGTGTGTTAGTCTGTTTGGTTTCCTAGAACAGAGTATCATAGACTGGGTAGCTTACAAACAACAGACATTTATTTTTTATAGTTCTGGAAGCCGAGAATTTCAAGATCAAGATGATGGCAGATTTGGTGTCTGGTGAGAGACTGCTTCCAGATTTATAGGTGGTTGTCTTCTCATCCTCGCATCCTCACATGGCAGAAGGGACAAAGGAGCACTCTGCGACCTCTTTAAGAAGGGCAGGAATCCCATTCACGAGGCTCCAACCTCATGAGCTAACTACCTCCCAAAGGCCCCACCTCCTAATACCATGGTGGGGGGATATTAGGATTTCAACATATGAATTTTAGGGGGACACAAACATTCAGTCCACTGCATTTCTATAAAATCCACAAGGCCCATTATAGTGGGCACTTTTAACTTCTTCCTGATCAGATCTTTCTTAAGATTGCCCAAAGAGTCGCTTCGTGTTACTGGAAGTGCTGGTGAGAAGTGCAGTGTCTGAATGAGGGACTGCGTAGTAAGAGAGGAGAATCCTGGGCACGGGCGATTGGCAAGATAGGGGGAGGCTCAGTCCTTTGCTAGTTTGCCCTTCATCAGCATTGCTCCAGGACCCGTTAGAAATGTCCAACCTCAGGCCCCACACCAGACTTGCTGAATCAGAATCTGCATCTTAACACAGTCTCCAAGTGATTAATATGGAAGTTAATATTTGATAAGCGCTGCTCCAAACTCAAAACATGTTTCCATTAATATCACACGTTACAACTGTTGTCTGCTAGCAGGGAAGTAAGATGACTCAAGTCATTAACATAGTTCTTTAACTCTTGTAACTCTTGTTATCAAGGTTGATCATTTGTTTATTTAAACTGAAATGGCCTGCTTTCTGTGAATCCATTGATTGTGTATCAATAAATCACAGGCTGTTCTTTTTCTTCTGCATACTTCACAGTTCTCAGAATGAACTAAAGATCAGTCAGTTCTTTCAGGCCCTGATGCCTGTTACCAGTTTAGTCTGACATTTGAATATGCCGGCGTCCTTCTTTGTGCCGATAACCAGTGTGTAGCCACAAAACTCAGAAGGCAGTGGCTGTTGTGGACAGTTGTTGGTTTTGCCTGACCCAGCCTCTATTTCCTTCTCATTTTGTGACAGCATCTTTCTTGTCCGATGTTTGCAGGCTGGTGGGCTGTTGGTGAAGGTCCTCTCCCCTCTAATGGCCAGCAGTTGGCATGTGACCACAGGAGGACCGAGGGGATGCTCTCTGACTGTGAGGCCAGAGCTCATTTACTGTATCATAGTAGCAGCAAGGACCATTGCTGCCTAGATCCCAGAGCTTCTGGATTGCTGTCCTGCCTGGCGCCTATTCCATATTCTTATAGAGTCTGTTTTTATTTGTCCAAGGTAGCCAAAGTTTCTTTCTGTTGATTCAATCCAAAGAACCCCAGCTGAACAAAGGAATCTAAATATGGTTCATGTTGTGGGTCTTTTTTAATTTACTTTACTTTTTTAAAAGATTTTATTTATTTATTTGAGAGAAAGCACGTGCGCTCATGTGTGCATGGGCGGGGGGAGGGGCAGAGAGAGAGGGAGAAGCAGACACCCTGCTGAGTGGGGAGCCCAATGCGGGCTCAATCCCAGGACCATGAGATCATGACCTGAGCCAAAGGCAAACACTTCACCAACTGAGCCACCTAGGCACCTCTCAGTTTTGGTCTTAATGAGGAGGGCAGGCACTTGTGAATCTCCACAATCTTCCACTCTGTTTCATTGGCTGGATTGTGTCTATAGCCAAGTATAAAACGTTTTAAGGTTTTCAAGTGTTACTTTAATTTTTCTTCCTTACCTTGCTGTACTTTATTATATATGTATATGTCTGTGAAAAGGCTAATATTGATCAGTAATTACCAGGATACAGGTAATCAATACTTTTGTGGCAACTTCAATATTAACCTCTATGTGTTTATTAGTTTTTAAAATGATGACTTTGGTCTTTAGATGTTAGTACATCCTAAGCGAGTTAAAATTTAGCCCCAGGACAAGAAAGAACACATGTATAGCCTATCAGTTTATCATATGGAAAACAGTAGTGTTAGTACAGATTGATCCACTTAATGGCCATCAGAAGATACTACTTAGTTGGCAGCTTTCAGAGACTGTATAAAAATTCACATACCTTTCCCACAAATGAATTTCTTAATTTCATTAGTGAACAGAAAGGACTGAAGGTGATAGAGACTGATCAAATGAATAAATAATACTGCCTTATAAAAAATCAATTGTATCAAGCCCAGGGCATAATTAACAATACAGCTCCTACTTTTAAAATGACATTGGAATAAAAAATGGAAGTGGGTTCTGGCACAACACTGGTTGACTTAATGTCCCAAATAAATAATAAATACCTTTCAGCCACTGAAAAATATTGTAGATTAATATTTAATGGACATGTATTCATAATAGAGAAATAAAGGGTATGTACCATATGACTGCATTTTATCTGTTATTTATGGTAATATTACTTAAAAATGCAAGTATTCTAATGTCTTACAATGGTCACCTCTGGGTAGTTTTATTTTTTCTTACTTTATTAATTTGTTTTATTTTCATTCCAGTTATACGTGTTTTTAAAATTTTTCTGTTAAAACATGTTTTGCTTTTATAACGTGAAAAAAGGGAAATGTTATTTTTAATTAAAAATAGAGTCTCAGTGAACTTTATGTGTAAATTAACATGAGAAAATTTGTCAAGGTTTCGATATCTAGACTAAACCTTGTTATACCATGTAGAAATACTAAATTTCTCTGAGAATGCAGGAAAAGTCTTGTTAGCTTTTATTTTTTATTATTCCTACCCAATGGAACTTAAATTAAGAAAATATTTCTTGAACAGTTCTGTTTAATCTTGTAAAAATATCCTGCAGTCAGGGATTTAAAAAAAAGAATAAATTGAACTTGTGTTGTAATAGACATTTGTGTTTTCTAGATCAGAGCTTCTCAAATTTTAGTGTGCAGATGAGCCCCCCGGGGATCTTGTGAAAATCCAGATGGGTCTGGGATGAGGCCTGAGGTTCTGTACTTCCATCATGCTTCCAGGTGGAGCTGGATGCTGCTGGTCTGTGGACTATGCTTGCAGTGGCAAGGGTCTCTAGGCAGAAATTGTCTTTCTTACTGACATTGGAAATCACTCTGAGCCAAGGACAAAGTAAGCAATCTCTGAGCAAAAGCTTTTACAGCCCAGGGCAGAAAGTTGGGAGGACTGGAGCCTTCTAGGTCTGGAACTTGAATGTTGCATCAGAGCGGGACTGAGGTCAGAGCTGCAGGCATACGAGTGAGGGCTGTGATGTCAAATCAGAACGTAGGCAGGTGGGCTGAGGAGGAACCACAGGAGGAGGGAGGCCATCTTACTGACATGGCTGTTCCTCATCATATCATTTGCTATAATCTTCCTGAAGATGCCCCTGCTGGTCTCCTTCACCCAGTGGATTAGAAAGAGATAAACATTGGCAACCTTTGGAGAAGATACTTTGGGAGAAGTTGTGGCCTGTGAGCATGAAGGGAGGGAAAAGGCAGGGCAAGGTCTGAATGTGGGTGCTGGCTGCTGAACGAAAGTGGTCAAGTGGTGGAGAGAGAAAGGGACCTTGCAACAATTTGGGATCCTTGATCTCTAGTGTGTGAAAATCTACTTGTGTGCCAACTGACACCGGGATTAAACCAGAGCTGTGTGGATCCCTTTTAAGAACATGTGAACAATTCCAGAAGAATTAGTCCTTTCTCTTCTCAGAATACCTTTAATACACTTTGCCAGAGTAGCCCAAAGCCATGGGCTTCTGGATTGATGTTGTGTAGGGGAAATTGAGGCAGAAACGATTAGGTTCCATTCCCCAGTTGGCTTGCATTCTGCAGGTGGAAGGGAGTCTCATAAGAAAGAATTAATTTGCCTCCAAGATACAATAAAAGCGGCAATTAGAGATTAGAAACAATCTTTTAAAACTGTGTATTTAATAAGCTGTGACAATTTCTGACAAGATAATAATACTCAATAAGCCATAAAGTGCAAATTCTATTCTGAGAGCAAACACTAGATCAGAAACATGGTTTCTGCAGACCAAAAAATCATGTAAGTTAGGAGGTCCAGTGGTTTAAGTCCCATCCCTTTTTTTAGGTGGGGAGGGGCAGAGGGACAGAGAGAATCGTAAGCAGGCTCCACACCCAGCGCGGACCTGGAGCACAACCCTGAGATCATGCATGACCTGAGCTGAAATCAAGTGCTGGATGCTTAACTGACTGAGCCAGCTAGGTGCTCCTTAAGTCTCCTCTCTTAATCTTCTGCTCAACAGCCTTGTTTTCTGTCTGTTTAGTACCTTTGGTGCAGAGCATGGACAGTTAGGATAAGTAGCTGTAAATACTTGATACTAGAACAGAACGTGCTTTTACGTTGGAAGTTGAGGCTGATCCTGTAGGCAGCCCTGGGGCCCCTGCTTTGAGTCTAGGAGCATTGAGACGCGTGCTAAGATCCTCATGAGCAGAAATGTGCAGAGTCACCACTTAGGCTGGAGGATGAAGGTGATACAGAAGGAGAAAGCAAAAGGCTAGGAGGATAGTTCCTAAAACCAGAGACCAAGGACAACATCCCACTCACAAAAACATTCATTTGCCTATGAGAAGAGCTCTAAAACACTGAATAACTGAATCAGGCACTCCATTTTTTAATTGTTAAATAAACAGCTCAACAAGATGACCCACTATTAAGGGGTTCTGTTAGCCAGGCTAGTGTCAAGACCCGGGGAAGCTCCATGGCTCCTCTGAGGTGGAGGCCGGGCAGGGGCAGAGCTGAGGGGCCCACATGGAGACCTGCTAGCAGGTGGGGTAAAGCACGTGGGTTAGTGCTGCTTCATTCACTGTTGGCCACCTTCTCTTGATACATTTGAAGATTCCAAAAGGGAACACTACATAGCTCACCCTTTAATTCTGGGCAACTGCTGGCTAAACTGTGGTTAGGGCAAACTTGGTTTAATTCTGATGCCTCACTAATCATAACACCTTGAGGAATTGCTTGGTCCTCTCTGGGCCTCGATGCTCTTAACTGTAAAATAGAATTAAGAAAAGTACTTATCTCATAGAGTTGTTGTGAGGATTATAAAATTAACACACATAAAGTGCTTAGAACAGTGCATGACACACTGTAAGTACTCAATAGATAATAATTGAAATTGTATTTTTATTATTGTATTACATTATTTACATTATTATATTATAAATTATTATACACACTATATTACAATTAAATTATAATCAAATTATTATAAATTATATTAAATTACAATTATAATTATATTAAATTGTATATTGTAATGATTATATATATTAAATATATAATTATTATATTATTCTATTAAATTATATTCAATTGTATTTTTATTATTATTATTTAGCTGTGCAGTTGTGGGCAAATTGCATTATTTCTCTGAAATTGTTCCTTTCATGTACAAGGAAGGTAATAGTGCCTATTTCATGAGCATCTCAGGGTTATAAAGGGGTAGATGTGGGCACCCGAGTGGCTCAGTTGGTTAAGCATCTGCCTTCAACTCAGGTCGTGATCCCGGAGTCCTGGGATCAAGACTGCATTGGGAGCATGCATCTCCCTCTGCACCCCTCCCCCATCTCTCACAAATAAATAAATAAAATCTTTAAAAAAAGGGGATAGATGCTGAGACAGGTGCTTGGCCTGTGGATGGGTGGAGCTCAGCTGCTGTTGGGCAGAGTTGAGGAGATCCCTTATGCCTGCCCAGTCATTTGCGTTTACATGGGAGCGGGGACTAATTAAGGAAGTGGACTAGTTAGGGAAGTGTGGACTCCAGGGAGCCATGATCAAGGCCAGATTGTGAGAGTAGGTGAGCAAGGAAGACCTCTGGGAGAAGTGTACTATTCAGGCCAGGATCAAGGCTGGCCTCTGCAAGGGTGAGGAAAGGGTCCTGTGTGGCCAGAACTCATCCTCCCTGTCCTTGCTATGAGGGAATCACAGGCCCAGGCTTGAGCCTTTGTGGACTGAGTGAGTATAATACCACCTTCAAGATACTCCATACTCTTTTTTTTCTTCCATTTATTTATTATTTTAATTAACATATAATGTATTATTTGTTTCAGGGGTACAGATCTGTGATTCATGAGTCTTACGCAATTCACAGTGCTCACCATAGCACATACCCTTCCCAGTGTCCATCACCCAGCCACCCCATCCCTCACACCCCCCTCCACTCCAGCAACCCTCAGTTTGTTTCCTGAGGTTAAGAGTCTCTCATGCTTTGTCTCCTTCTCTGGTTTCATCTTGTTTTATTTTTTCCTCTCTTCCCCTATGATCCTCTGCCTTGTTTCTCAAATTCCACATATCAGTGAGATCATATGATAATTGTGTTTCTCTGATTGACTTATTTCTCTTAGCATAATACCCTCTAGTTCTATCCACGTTGCAAATGGCAAGATTTCATTTCTTTTGATGGCTGCATAATATTCCATTGTATATATATACCACATCTTCTTTATCCAGTCATCTGTTGATGGACATCTAGGCTCTTTCGACAGTTTGGCTATTGTGGACACTGCTGCTATAAACATTGGGGTGCACATGCCCCTTTGGATTACTACATTTGTATCTTTGGGGTAAATGCTCAGTAGTGCACTTGCTGGGTTGTAGGGTAGCTCTATTTTCAGCTTTTTGAGGAATCTCCATACTGTTTTCCAGAGCGGCTGCACCAGCTTGCATTCCTACCAACAGTGTAGGAGGGTTCCCCTTTCTCCACGTCCTCTCCAACATCTGTGGTTTCCTGATTTGTTCATTTTAGCCCTTCTGACTGTTGTGAGGTGGTATCTCATTGTGGTTTTGGTTTGTATTTCCCTGATGCCGAGTAATATGGAACATGTTTTCATGTGTCTGTTGGCCATTTGTATGTCTTCTTTGGAGAAGTGTCTGTTCATGTCTTCTGCCCATTTCTTGATTGGATTATTTGTTCCTTGGGTGTTGAGTTTGATAAGTTCTTTATAGATCTTGGATATTAGCCCTTTATCTGATATGTCATTTGCAAGTATCTTCTCCCATTCTGTTGGTTATCTTTTGGTTTTGTTGATTGTTTCCTTTGCTGTGCAAAAGTTTTTTACCTTGATGAAGTCTCAATAGTTCATTTTTGCCCTTGCTTCCCTTGCCTTTGGCAATGTGTCTAGGAAGAAGTTGCTGCGGCTGAGGTCAAAGAGGTTACTGCCTGTGTTTTCCTCAAGGATTTTGATGGATTCCTGTCTCACATTTAGGTCTTTCATCCATTTTGAGTCTATTTTTGTATATGGTGTAAGGAAATGGTCCAATTTCATTCTTCTGCATGTGGCTGTCCAATTTTCCCAACACCATTTGTTAAAGAGACTGTCTTTTTTCCATTGGGTATTCTTTCCTGCTTTGTCAAAAATTAGTTGAGCCATACAGTTGAGGTCCATTTCTGGGCTCTCTATTCTGTTCCATTGATCTATGCGTCTGTTTTTGTGCCAGTACCATACTTTCTTTATGATTACAGCTTTGTAATAGAGCTTGAAGTCAGGAATTGTGATGCCACCAGGTTTGCTTTTCTTTTTCAAGAAAAGCTTCTGGCTATTTGGGGTCTTTTCTGGTTCATACAAATTTTACAATGATTTTTTCCATTTCTGTGAAAAAAGTTGATGGTATTTTGATAGAGATTGCATTAAATGTGTAGATTGCTCTAGGTAGTATAGATATTTTCACAGTATTTGTTCTTCCAATACATGAGCATGGAATGTTTTTCCATTTCTTTGTGTCTTCCTCAGTTTCTTTCATGAGTATTCTACAGTTTGCTGAGTACAGATTCTTTGCCTTGTTGGTTAGATTTATTCCTAGGTATCTTACGGTTTTGGGAGCAATTGTAAATGGGATCAACTCCTTCATTTCTCTTTCTTCTGTCTCATTGGTATACAGAAATGCAACTGATTTCTCTGCATTGATTTTATATCCTGCCACTTTACTGAATTCCTATATGAGTTCTAGCAGTTTTAGGGTGGAGTCTTTTGGGTTTTCCACATAAAATATCATATCATCTGCAAAGAGTTAGAGTTTGACTTCTTCTTTGCCAATTTTAATGCGTTTTTTTTGTTGTTGTTGTCTGATTGCTGAGGCTAGGACTTCTAGTACTATGTTGAATAGCATTGGTGATAGTGGACATCCCTGCCGTGTTCCTGACCTTAGGGGAAAAGCTCTCGGTTTTTCCCCATTGAAAATGATATTCGCTGTGGGTTTTTCATAGATGGATTTTATGATATTGAGGTATGTACTCTCTATCCGTACACTGTGAAGAGTTTTAATCAAGAAAGGATGCTGTACTTTGTTAAATGCATTTTATGCATCTGTCGAGAGTATCATATAATTCTTGTTCTTTCTTTTATTAATGTAGTGTATCACACTGATAGATTTGAGGATGTTGAACCAACCTTGCAGGCCGGGAATAAATCCCACTTGGTCATGGTGAATAATCCTTTTAATGTACTGTTGGATCCTATTGCCTAGTATTTTGGTGAGCATTTTTGCATCTATGTTCGTCAGGGATATTGGTCTGTAATTCTCCTTTTTGATAGGATCTTTTTCTGGTTTTGGGACCCAGGTAATGCTTACCTCATAAAATGAGTTTGGAAGTTTTCCTTCCGTTTCTACTGATAGTCCATACTCTTGCCTAGAGATGCTGGAAGCCCTAGGTGAATTGCCAGACCTGCTTGAGGGCAGGCAGAGGGTGAGGCATGTGGCGCAGCAAGGGTGAGGTTTGGTGGAATGCCTTCCCCCCTGGACAGCCCATTTGTTGGCCACAGTAGCCTGGCAAAATCAAGGGTGCATTTTCTAATGGCAGGAATGTTGGGGTACCTGAACAACTCCCTTCACAATTGCGTTTTTTAAATTAAAGAAAATATTGTTTTGTAAAATATATCATGTATAGTAAAATACATAAAACAAATATACTGATCAATAAATGATCACAAAGTAAACATGTAACCATCACTTAAATCAAGAGATAGAATCTTGTCCAAACAGGAAGCTCTCTATATACCACTTTCCCAATACAGTTCCCTCAGTGCCTGGATATCTAATCAATATCCTGACTTTCAGGAACCACTTTCCCTTACTGTATAATTTTACCACCTAAGAGTGCATCTTTAATTTTTTTTTTTTAGTATTTATTTATTTGAGAGAGAGAGCAGAGTAAGAGAGGGAGCATGAGCAGAGGGGAGGGGCAGAGGGAGAGGGAGAACAGGCTTCCCACTGAGCAGGGAGCCTGATGTAGGGCTTGATCCCAGGACCCTGGGATCATGACCTGAGCTGAAGGCAGATGTTTAACCAACTGAGCCACCCAGGCGCCCCATAAGAGTGCATCTTTAAACATGACGGTGTAGTAGCTCCTTTTGCTCAACCTTTTGGTGAGACTTCATCTATATTGTTGCATCTAGCCGAAGTTTGTTTATGTTCTTTGCTATAGTTTACAGTATTTATCAATCCTGAGGATGAGCATTTAGGTTCTTTACAGTTTGGAGCATTCTTGAATAATGCTGCCGTGAACATTCTTTTATAGGTCTCCTGGTGATCATTTATATGCATTTGGGTAGGTTTATACCTTGGAGTTGACTTGCTTAATCATAAGGCATGCATATTTTTAACTTTAATAGATTATGTCAGATTATTTTCCTAAGTGGTGGTACCAATTTATATTCCCGCCAGGCATGATTAAGAATTTTAATTGCTCCACATTCTCACCAACACAGTAATCTTTAAATTTTAGTCATTTTGGTAGGTGTGTACTAATTTTGTCACATTAAAAAAAATTTAATAACAGTTTTATTGCTCTATAATTCACATACCATATAAATCACTCATTTAGAATGTATAATTCAGTGGTTTTTAGTGTATCAACTATAAACAATATGTGGTGGCCACACAATTCTGTGGATACACTTTCCTGATTCCTAATAGATGACCACCCTTTCATGTGTTTGTGGATCATTTGTCTTTTTTTGTGATGTGTCTTTTTAACCCTCTGCCTCATTTTTCTATTGGCTTGTCCATCTTTCTTTTATTGTTTCATAGGGGTCCTCTGATCTTGAGCCTTTCTTCAATTTGTGGCTCTTGTTTAATATTACTGTCTGACAAATAGAAGTTTTCATTTTTTTAAAAAAAACTTATGAGAGAGATAGAACATGAGCGGGGGAGGGGCAGAGGGAGAAGGAGACAAGCAGACTCCCTACTGATCAGGGAGCCCGACATGGGGCTCGATCCCAGGACTTGAGCCAAAATCAAGTTGGACGTTTGACTGAATGAGCCACCTAGGCACTCCAGAAGTTTTCATTTTTGTTGTAAATTAAACAATATTTTCCCTTTTGGTGAGAACTTTATGTGTCCTATTTAAGGAATGCTGTATTTTCCTGCCTCGGGTCATGAAGCTCGTTTCCTATTCTATTTTCTAGAAAGTCTGTTATTTTGCCTTTTACATTTAGATCTCTGATCCACTAAGAAGAGATTTGAGTGTGTAGTTTGAATTAGGGAGGTTAAATATTATGTGTATTCCATTAGGATATTCAGTTTTCCTAGCACTATTCATCAAAACCTCCTCTATTCCCCCCACCCTGCAGTGCCACTGTTGGCATAAATCAAGTATCCATTCATGCACGAGTCTGTGTTGGGCTTTCTTTTTCTATTCTGTTGATATAATTGTATATGTGTGTGCCAATACCACACTGTCTTAATCACTGTAACTTTTAGAATGGGATTTGATATTTGATATCTAGAAAAGCAAGTCATCTGTCTTTTTTTTTTTTTTCTTTTCTTCAAAAGCATCTTGGCTATCCTTAACTCTTGCATTTCCCTATAAATTTTAAAATTACCTTGTAAGTCCCACAAAAAAGTCTGCCAGAGGGGTGCCTGGGTGGCTCAGTCATCTAAGGGCCTGCCTTCAGCTCAGGTCATGACCCCACATCGGGCTCCCTGCTCAGGAGAGAGTCTGCTTTCCTTTCCCTCTGCCTGCCGCCCTCCCTGCTTATGCTCTCTCTCTGTCAAATGAATAAATAAATCTTAAAAAAAAAAAAAAAAGGTCTGCTAGCGTATTGACTGGAAGACTTTCTTCATTCTCTCCCCCCCCACACCATTTTTTATGACGTGGACGTGAATCCCAGAAGAATGATTTCTTGTCACTTTGTGAGAGGTCGTATTCCGAGTCCACCCAGTTCAAGTGCCTTATGGCTGTGATGGCCATGACAGTGGTCCGTATTCCCTTCTGAAGGAACCAGACTCTGGACCAGCAGTTACAGAGTTGTCCAGGCTTGAGAGCTATCTGAGTGTCTTACCTAAGGGAACGGCCAGGACTACTTGGGGATATCTGGGGATTCTTGGAAGAGACAAAAGTCTGCTCATTTGGGGAGGGAGAGTCTGAGTCATTGCAGTGTAAGGTCCCAAGGTTGTGTACCCAGAAGCTGGAGAAATCCAGTTGCTCTGGTTCCATGATGATTGAAAAAGTGCAGGGTTTCTATTAGTTCCAAACAACGCCAAGTCACAGAAGATGCTCGTGAGTTACCTTTCTCATTCCCTTGCTTTGCCCTAACCACCTATAAGGTGCACACAGTGGGACTAGGCTATAAACGTTAGGCAGGAGGCTAAAGTGGCAGTAGGCCAGTGACTTGGTAGTTTGTGATCAGAGAGAGGGAATTCCTTTTGAGCAGACCTGTCTGTGATGCCAAAGAGACAAAGCTGTTAGCGCCCCTAAAATGCCAAATATGTATTGAGTGTGCCTTGCTTTGACTTTGCTGTTTCTGGGAGAATTCTGAAATATCCTCAAAGCAATAATCATTTGGGTTTCTCTGGTTCCTACTTAGTTTTCTTCTTCTTAAATGAAGGAAACTTCTGAAATAAAACAACAAAACTCCAACATTGAATTTTTCCTAGGTGTCCTTGCTGGGGTCAGTTGCTTTGGACCCTTGACCAAGACCTGCAGCTGGGGACAGCCATCAGCCACAAAGCTGCGTGTTATCTTACTCCCCTTTGTTAACAGCTTTATGCTGGGAACTCTCCATCTGCTGTTGCCAGCAAGGCGTCTCTGTTCCAGGACCTGTCATCCAGGACCTGACAGCATTCAGATGGATCATCTTCTCTAGTTATTGGAGATTTCTAAGGAACAGTTTTTCTTTTTTTTTTGTGGAGGCTGTAACTGTGTGCATGAGGGGAGAGATTGACAATAGTGATACCTTTGGTTTCTGTAGATGAAGTATATTTCTTTCTAGCTTCATTGAAATAGAAAGGTCTGTCAGAATGCCCTGTTAAAATTACCTTGATTTTGGGGCGCCTGGATGGCTCAGTTGATTAAGCGTCTGACTCTTGATTTCAGCTCAGGTCATGATCTCAGGGTCGTAAGATCCAGCCCCACGTTGAGTTCCGTGCTGGGTATGGAGTCTGCTTAAGATTCTCTCTCTCCCTCTCCCACTGCCCCCAGCATGTGCTCTCTCTATATAATAAAGAAATAAAATCTTAAAAAAAAAATTACCTTGATCTTTAAAGAATCAAATAGAGGAGTTAAGATACAGCTATTTCCCAAGTGGTCTCTCTGGGAGGATTTGGGGCAATTAGAGGATCCTACAAAGCAGAGCCACTTGAGTCAAAATAAAACCAAACACACAGATGATATACTAAGTAGTAGCCATGGACTCCCTTTCCTTTTCTGAGTTCTCTGGATAGAAGCTCAATCAGGAAAGACTGATCTCTGGAAACAGTGATGGAGATGTGCTTCCCATCAGAGAATGAAGGAACTTTCACTTCTTTTGCTTTCTCTCTAAGATTTCCATCTCAGAATTAAGATAATGGTGGTTTCCAGTTTGCTGCCAGTGGTTGGAGGCCAGAGAACTTAGGAAGCATGCAAGGCTTGGCCTTGTTGCACAGACACCTTCTTCTCTTATTTTTGCCCCCTCTCCTGTACCTGTCATGCTCACTTGTTCTCTTTCTCCAAAATTTGAATAGAAAATGACTTTCAGATCTTGCATTCATCCTAAGGGAGAGATGTGTGCAAAACCAGATGAGTTCATGAGGTCAGAAACCTAAAATAAAGGAATGAAACCCTAAAGGTAGAATTCTAGGAATCAGCCAATTGGTGGGAGAGTTTGAGTGGTTTTCTCTTCTTTTCTCCCTTTCCCCCTTCCTCCTTTCTTTCCTATAGAAGTGGTAGACTCATTGCTTGTCTTCTGGAACTTACATTCTGATTGGTGACACCATCAAACAAAAAACAAATTTGAACAACCATGACAAGAGAACACCATCACTCATTCAGCATTTACTTGGACAATGTGCTAAGCATCTTACGTGTTTTATCACATTTCATCCTTAAAATGGTTCTGTGATATCAGTAGTATTTTCACATTTTCACAGATAGGGAAGCCAAGGCTTCGATTAAGATCTTACCCAACACCACACATCTGGTAAGTGGAAGGGTCAAGCTGGTCTGACACCCACCACTTTGATGGGTAATTCAGCCCTACACGGTGCCTCACAGGCCACAATAATTTGGCCTAGAAGAGAGGGAAATAAAATGCTAGTGAAGAACGTTTTGTGGGGTTGATAGGACTTGAAATGGTGAAGGACGTATGGAAGAAATGGGTAAATGAGTGTCATTTGTGGCCTTAATATGTCCTCAACTCTGATCAGTTCTTTGCCTTCAGAAGCGATAGTCATGCTAATTGCCACACATGAGTGTTTGGAGTGTAGTAGTTTTCCACTCTAAGTAGAAACTGGTTATCATTAATCACTGCGTGCAGCCCTGTTTCCTCTGGCTTCTTTTGGTTGCTGATAAATTTTTCTAATTAGCTGTAAAAATAATGAAAGTACACGTCATGTGTTAATCATAAGCCACTTGGGCCATTGGCATTTGTGTGATAGCTTGAATTCTTATTTTCCTGTACCAAATTGCTTTGAGTTTATGACATTTTTAGTAGACCTCCTATAAGTCCACAGAGCTCAGGATTACAAAAGCTATGAATTGTTTTCAGTAACTCAATCATAGAAAAGAAAAGAAAAAAAAATAAAGCATTGACACATTGTCAGTGGTTTATTTTCCCATATGTTGGTGGGATATTAAAGATCTTTGAGATCTTTGTGAATAATTCGATGCAGGCCTGGTTCTAAGAATAAAAGCTGGCATACTGATCAGTGAGGGAGATTTTTTTTTTTTCTCAGAAGCCAAAGTGAACTCTTCTAAGAGTTGGAGGAAAATATACGGGCTCAGAAGTCACACTTGAATTGGCCTTCAGTATTAAGCTAAGGCGTCCAAACAGGTTTTCAGTACATAATGGCTACAGCTGGGAAAATCACATCCTAGCGAAAGTTCTCCATGCCATGGCATATTAGCGGTTCCTAAACCTCAGTGTGTATCAGCCTGAATTGCCAGGCCCCAGGACACACTTTCTGACTTAGCAGGTCTTGGAAGGGGCCTCAGATTTTCACTGCTGACTAGTTCTCAGTTGGTGCTACTTCTGCTGGGGCACATACCAAATTCTGAGAGTCTGACTTCCCGTCCCAGCTCAATGCTAATCAGCTCTGTGACCTGCACACTTTTTTAGTGTCTGTTTCCTTGAATCACCTGCACCTACTTTGGTGAAGGTTCAGGGACCACATTAAGAACCACTGTGATATATCTAATAGCATCTGCTGGGATCTCAGCTAATAAAAATATTTATTTCCTTGTTCCAGTCTGAGTGGGATCTGCTTTGCTTGAGGCATTGGTGGGGATTTTCTTTTTCAGGGGAGCTCCAAAAAAAGAACTAATGCTGTTCTTCACGATGCAATGCATGCATCTGAGTCTCATCCTTGTATGGATGTAGGAACCACAACATAGCTCAGTGAAGCCTGATAATTACATTCAGCACTTATTTTGAAAGGAAAACACTTTTATTTCTTGTGTTCTTGACTGTATATTCCACAGCACCTAACAGAATGAATTGAGCTTCGTATGTGTTCAATAAATGCTTGTTGAGGGGCGCCTGGGTGGCACAGCGGTTAAGCGTCTGCCTTCGGCTCAGGGCGTGATCCTGGTGTTATGGGATCGAGCCCCACATCAGGCTCTTCCGCTATGAGCCTGCTTCTTCCTCTCCCACTCCCCCTGCTTGTGTTCCCTCTCTCACTGGCTGTCTCTATCTCTGTCGAATAAATAAATAAAAAATATTTAAAAAAATAAATGCTGTTGAAGTGAAATGTTTAATTTTATTATTTTAAAACATATTAAATATGTAAATATTAAACAACACACTACTGCCCAATAGGCCAAATAAGAAACCCAATGACAAGTCAAGATATGAAACATTTAATTTTAATTTGCTGTTGGTGCCAAGAGTTCATCAGTATCCTTCAAGTAAACAGAAATAATCACAATTTTATACACTTAAATATGCCTTGAAATTTATACAGAATTGGAGGACAAATTATTTGTCCTCATCAATCTGTAAAATTTGAATGTATTGATAGAGCATTTGTTGCTCAGATCATGGGAGATCCTACATGAAGAGTGTTAGGGTTCCTCTGACCAGGATTTTTAGGAGTAACTTCTGGCCCCCTGTCTTTTTGGAAGGATTTTCCCTGTAGACGTTGATGGTTGGGTCTGAATATAGTTGAAATGGCAATTTTGTATCATAGGAGAAATGTTGTAACTCCCCTCGAGTACTCACTCAGAGGGAACTTTGCCTAGCCTAAGCACTCTCTTCATGAAAACTACAATGAGGGGTTGGAGCTATTCTTTCTTAAATTACAACCTGAATCACTAGATTCAGCACACCAAATACATACTGATAATTTCATTATCTATTTTTAAAAGTCAGGGCAAGTTAGTGTATTTCTTTAGTTAATAAATGAAATTCTCTAATGGGACATTATGAGTGACCCACTCTTGTTATCCATTTCAAATGGGTACATGAATCATAAAGTCACAACATAAACCACTTTGGAAATGTAACTTGCTTGGTACTCAACTTCATGAAGCTTTTCCTCTTTCTCTAGGCTCCTGCTACATGTGGTCTTATGCTTCCTACGTCTTACATGGCACTTAGTGTTTATTGCACCCTAATTGTCCATTAGCATGCGCTCCATTGGACTGCATGCTCCTTAAACTCAGGGCATGATTTCATTCTTTATTATAGGAGCATACTATTTATCAAATCAAATGAATGAAATCTAGATTTTCCTCATCAAAGTAGGGGATTGGGGATGGGAATATATAAGCTAAAATATTTTTAATACTACCTATAGCTAAAAAGAAATTTTCAAAAAAGGCTATTACAGTGGAGGAAAAAGACACTAGGGCCTGGGTGTTATCCCTTAATTTTTTTGCTATTAGTCCCCTGGGGCAATGTCTGTTTTTGTACAGTTAGTGTAAAATGTCTTTCATTGATTTAAGAATTAATTTTTTACATGCTCTTTTCCTCAATCATAGAGAAGATTCATCCAAAATGACAACTTCTTAATTTTACATTATAATGAAACAGATAAATAGGAAATTTATTAAGTATAATCTTTAATTAGCTGGATCCCACTTGAACCAGACTTTAGAGAAAAAAGCAAATGCAAAAAGCAAATAATTAAAGAATTATTTTCAAGACTGGCTGCTAGAAAAATCCATAGGTCAGTATTTATTCAATCCATTTCTTCATTTTAGTAAAAATAGTTGATTTTTGTGGTAATGTTCCATCATCAAAAATTTCTTAATTTTTAAAGAAAATAATGGCTGATAACAGAAATAGTACATTTTAGAAAGGCTCTCAATAAAAATTCAAAAAAATCATTTAATATAAACAGAACATCCTATTTAGGGAATCAAGGTTCTCTAAGTAAGTCTTAAATGGCAATCATGTGATCTGTATAAAGAAAACACTGTCACCAATCATACAACTCCTTTCCAGTCTCTAATTAAAGAACTTGCAAATTTCCTTGTTAAAGAAGTTGGGGAGTAAATGACTATGTGAGATCCATAACTAAGGCTTTATTTAACTGCTACTTCTGGTGTTGAGAAATAAGTAATGTATTTGCAGGGTAATTACTTCTAGCAGCTCCAACAGGTGACTCCCCAAGTCTCAGCAACTTGATGTAATAAAGTTTGTTTCTTGCTCACATGGAGTCCAGTTTGGGCTGGCACATCCTCCTGCATCTGGTAACCAGTCATCTCACTTGAACCACAGAGTCTCCAGTGCCACTGTTGCAGAGGAGGAGGAAGATGGAGAAAGCACATGCCCTTAACTGTCTTGGTCTAGAGGCGACACATGTCAGTGTGGTTCAGTCTGTTGGCCAAATCTAGTCCCAGGGCCCAAGATACTTGCAGGGGAGGCTGAGACATGAATATGAACATGCGGGTGGTTGGCACGCATTAACGCTTCTGCCACGGTCTCCTGGGAAATGACTTTTCACCCACCCCCCCTTTTTCTTCCTGCTTAGTGTGCTACTGAAGTTGATGGGATGGGGAGAAACTGAGGACAAGAGGACATATGTAGCAGATATGTACTATCTCTTCTGGTAGCAGAACACACATTTCCTTATGAGAACTGTCTGTCTCCCACTTTTGGTTCATATAGTTCTAGCCTGACCTTTCCTTTTCCTCCAGGGCTGGGCATGTGCCCGAGCCTGACAAAGCAGAGATAGCCGTGAGACAGGAGAGCCCATCCTTCAGGGCTCCCTCGCTTTAAGGGCTATGGATGCCTTAAATGTCCATAGCTGGGCCAGTATAGTGCCACCAGTGGATGTGTCTGCTTGATAATGAACCCAAAATAAAGACGTTAGAGCCAAGAGAAAACAGACAGAATTTGGATGCCATCGATAGACCCCCTGGAACAAACAGTGCCAGTTCCTGCCTTGGTTTCCCCCCACGTATTCCCTGAGTTTGAACTAGGATGAATTGTACTTCTGTAACTTGTAACTCAGAGAGAAGAGCTGGCATCCTTATACCCCTTTGTCTTTAAACCCAAATAACGACAAAACTTCAAAATGGCATTCTTACACCCTTTGTATTTTAACCCAAATAACTAGCAGTTACCTAAGAATGTGCTGCTAATTGTCATCTCTCCATTTACATCGCAGAATTATTACTTTTGTGATATAATACCATATAAATGAGGAGTGACTAATTGTCCTATATGCATTTCTTCTAATCCTAGTTCAACTATTAGTAGTTTTTATAATTACCAGTTGGCTGGCTGATTACTATCTGAATCACAATAGATTTAATTTTGCCAGTTAATCATTTCCACTTGTGACAAGTCAAATGTTTAAACTAGCTTCAAGAATATTAAAGGAGAAACACCTCTTCATCCCTGTCACTGCCACAAAAATCAGATTATTTGTCAATAGAATGTTTTGCAAATATCTAAAGTAAACCTGAATTATGTTTTCTATGGCTCTGGAACCACAAGGGTAGAGATCCCACAGCCAGACCCCAGCTTTGCAGAGCGTGTGGAGGGATTTGGCCCAATTCCCCTATTTAACCCAACACTTTTGAAAGGAAGATACACAGTAACTTTCTGGTGATTCAAACTGTTGTAACCTCAGTGTCTCAATCACATTATTTGCTTACTTTCTTTCCAATAGGCTGATTAATTATTTGTCTTTAGTGCTCTGTATCAGAAGCCAAAAGAAATGGAGCAGCTGGGGCTAATTTTTAAATTTAAAACCAGCAGAGCATTTGGCTGTCTGACGTGGAACTGAAGGGTGACTTTAACGTCGTCATCACCACAGTGTCCAACCTGCTCTGTTCCAGATGTGCAACATCTGGGCTTTGAGGAGTGTAGTCAGGAAATCAAACGAGACACGTGGACATCCAAAATGCGATAAGGGGCTCCAACAGATCACTTTCTCTTCTTACGTCATTTCTTTTATCTGATTCTGTCAAAGTTTGCTAGAAACCTCTATCTAGAAAGCAGACTTCCCCCTCTTTTACAAGCAAGGCAACAAATGTAAAAGAAGTTTTATTGTCCATGATAATTAAATGAACTGACTCAGAATCCACATGAAAAATCCCCTAAATCCCTCACCATAGAATATCTTCAGGTAATAAGGTGAATTCAACTGAAATCCTCTTATAGACTGGATAGAATGTTACTGGTCCTAGAGAGGTGGGTGGGAGAAGACATTTCCTTTATTCCCAGATTGGGGCTATTTTTCCTTCCACATATATAAACATTATTTTCTTCCCTACGTTAGACAGAAGATATAACAATTCATTTGACAATTTCATGACAGTAATTGATATATAGCAGCTTTGGCTGGGAGGGGCTACTGTTGAGCTTTAAGTAGGATTCCAGGGCTAGAAAGTGGTTGATCATTTGACTATTAGCCTGTCCTTCATTAGGACCCTGCTTGTGTGGTTAACACAATCACCTCGTGTCTAAAAAATCCTAAAGTTAGCATAGACCAAGTCTGAGCTGAAACTAGTTGTCTCGGTTGAATATTAGTGTGACCCTACTGATGGAGTAGACGTCCTTTGTCAGGTCATCAGTGAGTAATTGTTGAGGATACTCTTTACCACGTGGTACTAAGAGAATGGAGGCCACAGATCAAGTCCCTACCTTGTTCACGGTGTAGTTGGTAAGATCATACTAGCATAGATTAAACAATGGTCACTAGTAAAAGGCAGCATACGATTAATACTGTTCTGTGCGGTATAGACTAAAACTCTCGGAGCTCAGAAAACAGGCTGCAGTCATGATAAATGACAGCAAGAGTGAGGGATTGTTCTGGGATTTAAGGAAGGTTTAATCACACACTGTGCACCTCACCCCCTACGTGTGCGTGAAAAACACACACCCCTTAGTCCCAAAATAGCCTGGTTTGGGAATGTGTGTAGCTCTGTGCTAATGCGTCATCCCCACCGAGGAAACAGCATTTGTATCCTACTTACCGTGGCTTTGTTGCATAGATGTTATGCTCTTTGGAAAGAATGTTTATCCATCATGCATCCCATCCTTCCTTATTCTTACAAAAGAGATCTCAGAAAGGTAAGATAGTCACTTTCCTGAGGGAAGTCTAGAACTCAGTGATGGAGAGAGCACTTTGGGATTGTGAGAATTGCCTGTGAAATCAAATTTAGGTAAAAAGATAGCCCAGCAGCCATATGTAAATTGTTCCCTCATGTAGAAACAATAGTGTGCACTGGATAATTCAATAGAAGACATTAGTCATTTATCATCCTTAATTATCAGTCATCTCTAACTGCATCTGGTTTGCATTTTTTATTAGGAAGGTTTTTTGGGGGGTTTTTTTGTTTTGTTTTGGTTTGGTTTGGTTTTTTTTGAGTTGGACCCGGGCATTTTTTTCTTCTGTTCCTGATTTCATTTTGTTATTCTTTTTAAAATTCCATCACTAATTCCCATGATGTGAGGAGGTTTCTATTTCATAAGGCACAATAAATCAAGCAGCTCCTCTGTCGTAACGTCGTCCTTCCTGTGCATTTGTCAGAGGCCCTCGATGGCTGAGTTTACTGAAGGTTAGAGAGTCATGTCGCTTTGAAGACAAGCTTGGGCAGTGGTGAGGGCGTGCACGGCCCTGCCAGAAGAGCCAGACGCACACAGCTTCAGCCGATGTGAGGGAGAGCAGCTGCTGCAGGAAAGTCAGGAGGCAGAAACTGACCTTGGGACATCTTGAAGTTTGTGTGCGCTTGACCTGCTACTCTGCACAGTGTGGTGGCTGAGAGGCACTTTGGTCTACAGAACAGATGTGTAAGAGGATTCTCTCATAGAATACTAGTAACAGCTCATGTTGACCAAGAATTTTCTACACGCTCTGCATTATGCAATGTGCTTTTATGCATTGTCACAATAACCCTTTGAGGGAGGGAAATATTATTTATCTCTTTCAGGTGAGCAAACTATGACCTTAGAAAGGTGTAGTTGCTTGTTAATTTCTTTTTTTTTTTTTTTTTAAAGATTTTATTTATTTATTTGACAGAGATAGAGACAGCCAGAGAGAGAGGGAACACAAGCAGGGGGAGTGGGAGAGGAAGAAGCAGGCTCCTAGCAGAGGAGCCTGATGTGGGGCTCGATCCCAGAACGCCGGGATCACGCCCTGAGCCGAAGGCAGACGCTTAACCGCTGTGCCACCCAGGCGCCCCTGCTTTGTTAATTTCTTAACTGGGGAGTCCCTGGGCTATAAAGGTAGAATAAAATAGAACTTCAAACCTGCGTGAGGTAGGCCTATGTTACAGTTTCTCCAGGGAGAATCATTTTTACCATGAAAATCCCAGGACAAGATAGGTAAATTACTTGGTTTTTTCCCCATGATATTATTTGTGTGTGTGTGTGTGTTGTTGTTGTTGTTGGGTGTTTTTTTGTTTTTTGTTTTTTGTAACTGAGGTTGTAAGTCTATGTAGAGGGCAGCAGGGACCTAATAATCATCAGCGTGTGTCGCGCCACAGGGATCTTTGGTGGTGGCTGTTGATCACAGTCTCCCTAGGAATGAAAAAGATAGGCAGCCTATTAGAGTGTTGCTTAATCTATAACAGGAAAACTCTAGTTCTGGTGGCCAAAAATCTGACTTGAGTTGCTACGATGGAGAGTAAGGGACACTTCCCAAGTCTTCTGACGCAAGGCAATTCACGGATTCAGAGCCTCTTGACTGAAGAAAAGGCCAGATTCTCCTTGAGGAGGAACCCATTATTGTCCCAAGTAAATACCATAAATCTTTCTGCTAGTCTTTTTTAAAAGGAACCTGCAGCCATTTGATAGAATGACTGTGCATTGTGGCAAAGGAGATACCTAGATCTTTTGGGAATTACTAGACACCGGTTCTTAATTATGTTAATTCCTGTGACCTAAACTATCCACTGTAGCTCATCAGTTAAAATGGAAGTTTTCAGTGGTCAGGAGACAGATGAAGTCTGAGCCCAAGTTTAATTCACAGTGAGCCCATTTGGCCAATTGAACTATTCCGTGATTTTTTCCCCAGTTCCTGAATGTATAATAGGCAACAGTCAGAATCTCCACATTGGCTCTCTGACCCATAGAGTAAGGGCCATTATGGTAGGAGGGGCAAAGTGGAGGTTCCTGGAACTTTTCATCCCTACAAACATGGTAAACCGAAAGCAATATCACATTCGTAGGGGAAATTGCAAAAGTTAGTGCCACTGTCAAAGACGTGAAAGGTGCAGAATGATATCTATCACATGCCCATTGAACTCCCCTGTCTGATCTGTAAAGACATTGGCTGGATCTTGGAGAATGAGCAGGTGGTAACTGCAATTGCAGTCACTCTCCCAAATATGGTATCTTTACTGGGCCAAATAAACAAAGGCCCTGGAACTTGAAATCCACCTATCAAACTGAATAATACCTTTTTCTCCAGACCAGTTTTCAAGGACCGCCAGAAGCAGTTTGTTTTTGTCTGAAATAGCCAACAGTTATTCACACAGAGACAATAAGACCTTCACACTCTTGAATCAGGGCTATGTCAATTCTGTTCTCCGCTGGAATGGAGTTTGCAGAGAAATTGATTGTTGTGACATTGTACAAAACATCACACTGGTCCTCTACATAATATTATATTGATCGGATCCAATGAGCAAAAAGTAGCAAATCAGATGCCTTAGTAAGAAATATGTAAACAAGAGAGTGGGACAGAAATCCCACAAAACTTCAGGGGCCCGCCGTATCAGTGAAGTTTCTAGGAGTTCAATGGTGTGGAGTAAAGTAAAAGATAAGTTCCTGCACCTTGCCTCATCTACCATGAAAAGAGAGATCCAGTGCTTGGTATGAAGATTTAAAAAGTGTTTTTGAGGTCACGTCTCCAACATTTGAGTATGCTACTGCTAGCTATGTGCAGAGTTAACCTGTAATGCTGACAGTTTTGAATGTTAACCCAATGAAAAGAAGGCTCTATAGCAATTCCAGCCTTAGTGCCTGCTGCTCCTTCATCTTGCCCTTATGATCCAGCAGATTCTGGGACAACGTGTGCATTGCAAATAGGGATGCTGTATGCAACTTCTGGCAAGTAGATCTCTAGTAGATCTAGGTTGCAAATCTGTACCTTCCTCTGCAAGTAATTATTCTCTTGAAAACAGCTGCTGGCTTGCACCATGTAGAGATGGAATGCTGTGGGACACCAAGTGACTGTGTGGCTTGAGCTTCCCATCATGAATTGGGTATTGTCTGACCCACCTAGTCACAAGTTGGATTTGTACAGCACAATCTGTCATCAAGTGAAGATGATGTGTAAGAGACTTGGGCATGTCTAGAAGGTCCTAGTAAGTTGCTCTAGCAGGTGGTTCACACTCTTTCAAAATGGACTCCTGTTGTATTGCCTCCCCACCCCCAGTTCATTCCTCTGCTCCCCAGTGGAGTTCTTTACAACCAACTGAACAAGGAAGAAAAATCTTGAGCCTAGTTTATGGAAGGTTCTCATGTTATCCTGCTACCATGGAAAATGGACAGCTGCATCATTACAGCCGTACTTAGACATGACTATGATATATATACCTACTGTTTCTGTTTCTCTGAATCCTGGATAATACAGTAGCCAATGTTATTGTGATAGAATGTATTGTAATATATTGTCAATGCATATTGTATATTTATGGTAATTTCAATATTGTATATTGTAATGTAATATCAATTGTGTATGTAATATATACATGATAATGTAATATAGATTAACCATTCACTATGTGTGCTCTTCTTTGAAAGTCTGGTTGCCACCCTGTAGAATCTTGCTCCAAATCATTATCATGTTCACTGTTTAAAGGTTTTTTTTAATTTGAGAGAGAGCATGTGCATGTCGGGGGGAGGCAAAGGGGGAGGGAGAGAGACAGGGAGAGGGAGAGAGAAGCTGAAGCTGAAGCCGACTCTGTGCTGATTTCGGAGCCCAACGTAGGGCTCGATCTCATGATTGCAAGAAACAAAGAGTCAGACAGATGCTTCACTGACTGAGTTACCCAGGTACCTCTCATGTTCACTTTTTATAATTTGCTTTTCATTTGGAAAATTGGTCTTTAAGCATGTTCTTTATTCTCCCAGATTCTCTATTGTCAGTTCTGACCTACTTTATATCAGGTTTCTCATTGTTCTAGAAATGAACCATGAGACACTAAACTTCATTTTAATTTTCACCATTTTAGCATTTCATATCCTCTTATTTAAATTATTTTCCAGCTTTCAATTCAAAGATGACTGCTTTCAACAGATCATGCAGAAACGGGTGCAAAGATACACCCTCGTCCTTTGATGTCACTTTTCCTTTAACGACTTCCTGTTTTTAACTTTTGCAGATTCTTTTTGGAAGCCTCAGCTCCCTTAGGAGCTTCACTTTTCTGATGTGCTTTCAGTGCATGACAAACTGATGTCCCATTCATCATTTCTCTCGATGAGGCAATCCAAGGCACCATTACTGAGTTTATCCACAGTAGTTTCTAACCCTTCCTTCTTCCTGGAACATTCTCCCTTTTCTTTGAACCCAGTCGATCTAGGTCTAAGTATAAACATCTTTTGCTCTGGGATATTTCTATGACCCTTTGCACTAGATTTGAGTGAAGTCCTTGAGTGAAGTCCTCCGCTTTGTACTTCCATAGTACTCCATACCTGCCTCTTCTGAATTTTCATCCACCTTTCGTCATTGGCTAAATGTCTCTTTCAGTAGCTTACACGTTCCTGACACAGAGTACCAGTTAACATATGGTTGGGAAACACTCTGGATTTCATGGTTATTCATGAAATGGAAAGTTACCCATTCTTATTTCATAGAAGGGCTAGGACCTTTACCATTTTTCTTTGTTGTTTTGCCATTTCAAATTCCTTTATATTTTTCTGATGTTTGATATGCGAGGCAGAATAACATATTTTATATGAATGGGGTGCCTGGGTGGCTCAATTGCTTAAGCATCTGCCTTCAGCTCGGGTCGCGATTCCAGGGTCTCAGGATTGAACCCCGTGTCTGGCTCCATTCTCAGTGGGGAGTCTGTTTCTCCCTCTCCCTCTGCCTCTCCCCCTGCTCATGCTCAAATAATTAAATAAAATCTTTAAAAAAATTTAATATGGGAAAGACTGCTCCCTGCGACCCTCAATACGCCTCAGTGTTTCCTGTGCTTGTGAAGGCCTACAGCATCACCATGTTACAATAGGCCAGTCCTTGGCTCAGTGGAATTCGTCAGTCAGTTGACATCATGGCTGTGTTCAAGGTGATATCTTCCTCTGTCTCTGTTCTACACTCAGAGGTTGAACAAATTGATGAGAAGTGATATCAGAGGTCTGTGGTCTTAATTTTGGGATTATATCCTTAGATCACTCACCTTAAAAGGTTACATTTTCTAGTCTCTAATGTCTATGCTGATTGACTTAAAAGTAACAGATTTAAATTAAGAAGTGCTCAATTCAGACATTATACAAATAATAACCACAAATGAAATTTTGCCCACTTTATTCTTGAATTGTGAATGAATTACTTAAACTTCCCATTATTACTTAAGCGTATTTATTTAACTTGGTTCTGGACAAAAATGACTTAAGCCACAAATGAGCGTAAGAGAAGGTTTGGTTGGTGGCACTGCATCCACGTAGCTGCTAAAGCTAGAAACCCCGACATCATCCTTGACTGCCTTTCTCCATTCCCGTATCCGTCTATTCTGTCAGTTCTACTTCCAGCAGACTCTCCAATTCATCCCTTTGTTAACATACGAATTTCTACCACTGTGGTCCACAGTCTCTTAGTTCTTACTCACATTACTGCATCTCCTTCATCTGTTCTCCTTGTCCTCACTGTTTTGCATGTTAAGCCAGATCACGCATCTCTTGTTTAAAGTTCTCCAGTTATTCCACGTTGTCTACAGGATTAGGTTCATGCTTTTTGGCACCACATTCTAGATCTTCCACACTTAGTCCTTGTTCATCTCTTCAGTCTTACCTTGGGTAACTTCTTCCATACACTGTCTTCATGATCTCTCTTGACTTTAGGCCCTGTAAAAACTGCTTCCTCTGCCTGCAGTGACCTTTCTCTCTTCTTTGCGCAGCTATAATCCTTTGTTTTTACTATAGTAGAGGCACCACTTGGGGTTGGGATTGCTCTCCCTCTGAGCTTGCCATAGCTCCCTGTGCTTACCTTTGTCATGGCATTATTCACATTATGTTTTAGATCTGTTTATTTTTCTCTCTTCTCTCCACTCCCCAAAGAATTATAAATTACCTAGAGACAGGAGCTAAGACTTACTTGTGCCTAGCCTGGTGCCTGACAGAGAGGGTGTTTCTGTAAACATTCGTCGAACGAATAAATTAATGAATAAAAGGAAAAGAGTAAACATCCAAAAGTTTCCTACCCTTTATTAGTTCACAAACCTAGTCAAGTTAGTAGTTTACCAATTATAAACTGTCCCAAGTTCTGTGCAGCAACTCACTTTGGTTCGAACTGAATGCACTGTTCTTCAAAGACACAAATGACATTAAATGTTTTGTAAATGAACCCACTGGGGTGCAAGAAGGAATATTATGTTGGAGAACATTAAACAACCTGAAACAAAAACCAGATCATTTCCCAACCGTGAATTAAAGAAGAAAAATCCTCAACCAATATTAAAATCTACTTTAAATACTGCCAACATTTTAAAGAGAGGACACAACCAAATCCAGAGACCAAGAGTGTAGAATGAAGACAAATGATAAACTAAAGAACATTAGCCAAGAAAATAAAATATCAGGAAACCCATTTGGGCAATGAATGATAATGAAATAAATTTAAGAGTTTAAAAATGTCTCATTTCTACAGGCTTGCTGCATCGTTTTTGGTTTTGTTTTTCCCTATAAGCTGATCTCAGAGACTTTCCTTTGTAGAAAGAGGCTGTGGCTGTCATTTTATCATGGCATGGGTTCACATACTACACAAGCACCAAATTATGAAGCAGAATCTCCTGGGAGGCCTGGGGCAGGCTGGACATGCTTTTAAATTAGGTAATGGTAAATAGGCCCAGCTAGAAAGATGAGCCAAAGACTAGATTCTTCCCAGCATACATCCCCAAAAAGAAGTGCTGAAATTCCTTCTTTCCTGTTTTTATAAATCTTACCACTGAAAGACTTGTCTCAGTCTCTCCCAGCTTCATGGAAGCACTCCCCAGAGATTTGGCCTCTGTACCCATTTCTCCTGACCTCTGCAAGACCTTTAGATTCAGACTATTCAATTGTTGATATTTTTGTATTATAGTTATCACTGATTATGTTTTTGTGTGTAAATACTGGCTCCCTAATCAGATTATTCCCTCTGCCAACAACTGTCATTGACTTTCAAAACATATTCCTGACAGTTATTGTAAGCACAATGTACAGCGCACATAGCAAGCACTCAGTAAATGTCACAGTTACATTGAATTAAATTAAACAAAAGCTACTTTATGACAGAGATGATTTTCCCCTTGCAAAATTATTAACAGAAACAAAACTCAGAATGTGACCATTTTAAGTGTCCCTGTACATACCAAGTATTTTCTTTTCTCTCTTTCTCATTTTCTAAATTATAAGTGGGCACCATGCCGCTCCAGTGGTTTTCAATCCGGTATGCACTTGTGAATCACATGAGGAATTTAAAAAATACAGATCCCAGGGCTGCTACTGAGACGAAGTTAGCCAGAAAACACAAGGGAGTGTAAAAGGATCCCCAGGTGATTTTAATAGCCAGGGTTGGAAAGCACTATGCTGTCCCATCAAGGTTGAGTCAGTCAATCCGCAGTGCTACTCTATCAGGATATTCGTGGAAATTGCTTCTGGGTCTTCTTCTAAGTAGTATGTGTGCCTTGCTGTTCATGAGCTTTTCAGCTTCCCAAATATCCTAATATCCCCTTCTTTAGGTACTTTTAGTTCACTCGTCAATTTATAATAAAGAGTATAGCAACTTTTAACTAGAGAATACAATGGGATAATCCAAGTCTAAGAAGTTTAGGTTGCTTTTATACACTTACAGGAAAAAAGAGAATTGGCTTACTTTGCTAGAAAAAGCAGACTCCAAACCATTTGCATCTGAAACCCACATTATTTTTCATATCTAAAATAGCTAGTTTTTTTCTCAAGAATGAGAATTTTAATGGGGCGCCTGGGTGGCACAGTGGTTAAGGGTCTGCCTTCGGCTCAGGGCGTGATCCCGGCGTTATGGGATCGAGCCCCACATCAAGCTCTTCTGCTATGAGCCTGCTTCTTCCTCTCCCACTCCCCCTGCTTGTGTCCCCTCTCTCGCTGGCTGTCTCTATCTCTGTCAAATAAATAAATAAAATCTTTAAAAAAAAAAAAGAATGAGAATTTTAATTATTTGGACAATTGCATAAACTACTAGTTTTGCTTGCACTTATAGACCAATATTGTATTGCTTTGTTCTTATTTTTTAAATTATTTATTGAGCTCTCACTACCTGCCAGACTCTCTGCAAAGCTCTTTTCATATAATCTGATTTAATTATCAGAATATCCATTTGAGACATATGTTTGTATAACACCTGTTTTATTCATAAGGAAATTCAGGCTCCAGAAGATAAAAAACTTACCCAGAGTCACATAGCTATTGAGAAACAAAGGTAGAATTCAAACCCAGATCTGTGCAGGTCAAAGCTCTTAACCTTCACACTGTGCTCCAGGAATAACTTCAGCCACCTGATGCTGCTGAGTAAAACCCTAAATGAAATCCTTAACCTGAAATCCAAAGGTGATGGAAAAGACGTAAATTGCAGTGGGTGTCCTCTTCATTTAAGTTCAAGTGTAAGTCATTTCTGAATTTATGTCTCCTGTCTACTGTAATTGTCTTTGTAATTTTCCACTAGAATGTGTTTTGGATGATCTTGTAAAATTTCAAAGAAAATTCATGGGATCTTTTTTTTCCATATTAAAAGATGGGGAAGGGCAGCAATATTGCTTTAATGCATGGTTTATTTATTATAAGGAAATTATAGACTATATTCACACAACTGTTCTATGTCGAAATCTAATGATAGTTCAACTACCAGTTTGGTAGTAATTCCACGCTGTGCTGTTTCAGCCTCTGCGGATGTGCACACGCTCTACCTACATGTACCACCACCCCCACCCAAAGTCATGTCTACTTGTCAAATTCCAGCCAATCTTTTAAGATGCTCAGGCGTTTTTCCTCTTGCGAACCGTTTTCACTATCCCTGTCTCCTTTCCACCCTGGGGCACTAAATAACTTTTTTCCTTTGTCTCCCCACTTCACGCTGTACCTTTTGACTTGCTCTGTGACAGTTTCTGTAGTTCTCATGGCAATCCTTTCTCACCTTCCCTTCTAGGAGGTGGGAAGCTTCTTTGGGTCAGGACTCTTTCTTGATCCCGTCTTCCCAGTGCTTAGAACATAGCATGTGCTCAGTAGACGGTTAGTTGAATTTTTGAATGAATTATTAAACAAATTGGAATTTACCTGACAGACCATGCTGTGAATGTTGAGCAAAACTTTCATCCTGATCTGATTGGATCTCTATTCCATTTGAAAACCTATCACCCTCAAAGGTTTTTTTAAAGAGAAGTAGAGATATGCAAATAAGCGCATTTAGGGTTAAACAAAGATAAAGCCTTCTGTGAGAGCAGTTCGCTGATTCACAGTGCCATTGGTAGCTGTGCTTATGTAGTATGTGTATGAATGCAAGTCTCATGTAGACAATTTATCTCTCTTGAAATTTTGGTATTCTATGTAATATTAAAATGTAATATACCAAGACATCCTAATATCACTGTTTACTCTAGTACATAAGATGGGTTCATCCTGACATTTATCTGTGGGATGTCTGTTACTAAAATAACTACTTTGGGAAAGAAGCCATACCTATAGGTGTTAGTTTGTTAATATGTGTTAATGTAGAGCATGAAATCAGCTATGATGCCTGGCTTGCTACCATGTAACACAGAGGCTGCTGAGGGCAGGGAAGTTTTTGGAGAAGGGCGTAGGCCTTTGGAATGTGGAGGCCTGTGTGACCACTCTGCCATTGGAATGCCTCAGGGAGTTGTCTTCCCTAAGCTTTCCACTCCCAAACAGCCACCCTGTGATCTAAGAGATGTATGCATTGTCCCTTAGGCTATGTTTAGCAGAACTCGTAGAACATGCAGATTTGCATATCGTATCTTTCCAGTAAACAGATTTGCATATCGTATCTTTCCAGTAAACAGATCCTCCCAGTTCCAGTAAGACCCCTTGTCACACATCACGTGCTTGAGAAACAGTGATAAAGATTTATATATATAATATACTATATTTATATATATAACTTAATAAAAGTGGAAGCAAAGAAGAGCAAAGGGTCTTAGTCTCTGAGCGTTGACCCCTTTGCTTTCTCCTCTGTTTCACTCCTGTAGGTACAGGGAGTGCTGGCCATTCCTGGCAAATATGGGAAACAGCATCTCAATGTAGCCTCGTTCTTTTTTTTTTTTTTTTTTTCTTCGTTCCTTAAAGCTTTTCTTTGAAACAGATTTGTTCTCTCATACTGAAGAGAGATATTTTGGGGCAACCTCTGTTGAGTGCATGGGTCAGGTCCCATCTGCCTGGCACTGTGTAGGTCAACCCCAAAGGACATGATGACCTAGAGTGGCAACATGATTATTTACATAAAAGCCTAAGGAGCACTAGTTACCTTCTCTTGTGTTGAAATGGTGAAACTCAGTTATCTCTCAGACTAAAGAATGTTGTGCATCTTGATGACACACTTTCTGCTTTCCTTCAGTATTTTCTGGCCTTAAAATGACCATATGGAAATTCAATTTCTTGAGATCTTTCCAATTTGCTCAAATTCTAGCTTCTTACCTTGTTAATACATATCCCATGTGTTTAAATTATCCAGAAGAGAGGAGTTAAAAATAACTCATCACCTACCTTTATGAGTCTTAAGAAACATTTATATGCAATCGTATGATTTCAAAATTTAAGAAACTGTGCAAGAAATATGAAATTAAAGTAGTTATTCAGGTGATTCAGGTTTAGTCTAATAAAAACTTTATTTGGTATGATTAATCATAATTACTTGCTCACAGTGGTAGAATTCTCTGTGTAGATTTAGTTTTAGTTTTAATTTTAACTCAAGTACCACACCTGGTTTTCTAACTTTGCTGGAGAAGGGAGCTGGAGAGCACAGCAAATACAGTCTGGAGCTTTTTGCTCTTCTCAGTGGTTGGTCCATATGTTTGTTTATTTCTTTATTTTTGTTCTGATATTTGGAGTCATGGCAACTGTGAATGCCGGCATTTATCTTGGTGATTTCTGAAGTTTCTGAATCATTGACCAATCCAGTGGTCCTACTTCCAAAGATTTATTTGCTAGCTCATCAACTGGATACAGGAATTCTTACAAATAAGTAAAAATGACACTCTTAAGTTGTGACTCAGAAAGTATGTGAGTTCTGCCAGTCTTGTTGGAGCCAAATGACACAGTTCTAGAAACCATGCAGAATTTAGAAGTTTATCTCAAAGTATTCTGGGCCCTTCACTCAAATCTCTTACATGTTAGAGTTTTTGTGAAAAGGAATCTTATATTTTAACCTGCCCCATAACTGTTTCCTACTTATGAAATATTTTCCACGTTGCTTATTTAATGGAGGTGGAAAGAAGGAGATATTTTCCTAAGAAGGTATTAAATTATTTCCTTACAAGTCCAAGTATAATTTTGAGACTTTTATATGTTATCTTCACATTTAGTCAATCATAAATTTGAGTTATGTGGGTAAAATAAAAACACACAGCAAATTAGTAATTTCTCCTAACATGTTGACTCCATCACATTGGTTAGTTTGAACGTCAGACACCTAAGGGGAAGAAGAATACACTTAACTCTTCTTGATTTCTATACTAGCTTTCCAACTTCATTGCACACTCTCTGCATGCTATGTATTTGGAATGTTAAGGTATATTGACTATATAGATAATTAGCCGCAACATAAGTATTTAGGATGAGAAGTTTGCAGACTGGTAGAGGGGACTTATAATTGCTTCTTCTTATAAATAGAATAGGCTTCCAGACAAACTAGGGGTGATGCTGCTTCAGTCTTTAGTACACTGGATGAGATTGTTTCATTTGGTACCCTAGTGCAGAAAATAGGACGTATTTTTGTCCAGGTACTGGCTAATCAGTTGGAAGATAGAACTCGCTCAAGAACTTAGAAACAGAAAATAAGATTACCTCTCTTAGAGGGGCGCCTGGGTGGCTCAGTCATTAAGCATCTGCCTTCGGCTCAGGGCGTGATCCTGGCGTTCTGGGATCCAGCCCCACGTCAGGCTCTTCTGCTGGGAGCCTGCTTCTTCCTCTCCCACTCCCCCTGCTTGTGTTCCCTCTCTTGCTGGCTGGCTCTCTCTCTGTCGAATGAATAAATAAAGTCTTTAAAAAAAACAGATTAACTCTCTTAGAGCATCAATTATGGAATTAATACATGTTAATGGGAGAGTACATTCAATCAGGCACTTGAATAGCGTAAGGCCTATAAGACATATATATCTCCTAAAACTAATAAGTTAATTTAGCAAGTTTGTAGAACATAGAGTCAATATATAAAAATAAATTATATTTCTAAATATTAGCACTAAATAATTGGAAATTTTCAGAGTTAGTAGGCTTTCCAATATGCTTCACTTGGCTTTAAAGTTTTTCCAAAGTAACATGTGAGTAGTAGGAGGACTGAATGCTTTCTGGAACTATATTCTTGAGCTGGCTTTTGGTGGTATGTTCTTGATCAGTTGGTTCTTGATTCATAGTTACCTAAGCCAAGTGGTGGAATGGAAAAGTGATTGTAAGCATGGGACATCAGCAAACAAAATAGTAGAGCTGTCTTATTGAACTTGGCCCTGACTACTTTTTTTGGTGAAATATACCTGGGGGTGACTATTCTCATATCCATAGTCATTTAATTTTGTTTGTGTTTCTTAGAGTAATAAAATCTCATGTGTCATTTTGAACGTGGTAGTGTCCTTAAATCCCGTGTGGAGTTAGAAACTTTGTCAAAGAAAAGCATATGTCCAGTAGGATGGAGAGGGATGTCCTTTAGAAGGGAAATTTTCTCCTTTAAAATGGTTGCTTTAAATTTTCTCCTCTAAAATTTTATTCTCCATATAAAATGTTATATGAGACTATTTTATATATGGCAAATTTACGTGTCAGTGTTGACATAGTCTCAAGGAGCTTTAAAACTACTGCTTTGGTCACCTAGATTTGATACTTGTGATTTTGCCATTGAGAAATAGAAAATCTCTGGTCTGTTGTGTCTTCCAAAGGCTTTGTGCCCAAACTGGGGACATAATAGGCATGTCAGTGGAAAGGTTATTCCCTGTTTGGTGGGCATGGAGATTGCCAGGGATCTCATCTAGGCCTGGCCTGGGTTTATGTATAGAAAGAAATAAAACAATGGTCCCTTTTTTTGTAGTTTTTAATTAGTATGTGTGAGCTGAATGTTCCAGAACATTCTTGGGATGAACACTGTAGGTCACATTAACCGTGGTCTGTTTTCTATTTAGTTAATAACAAGTATATTATACAGAGACTTTCAAAGAACTCTCACATGTGTTTACTCTGCCAATACATTCTGCCTTATTTTGCCCTCTCAATGATTTTGTAAGGCAGGTAGAGATCTGTTTTTTGACATAGTAAAAGAAGCTTGGATGAAGAAGCACATATAGATACTAGTAACTACTTTTATGGCCTCAATTTTCACATGTTTAAAATAAGATGATTCTGGGGCCTCAGCGGGGCGACTGGTGCAAGCTGGAGGCCAGCGCAGCTGTGAAACCTGGTCAGGATGGTCCCTGGGAGCAGCTTGGCTTGGATTAGCTGGGAAGCAACAGCAGCATAACCACAAAGTGGGGTCTCAAGCCAGGGCCGACAAGTTTTCAAAACATTCCTACCAGTTGGATCTCTGGCTCGTCATCCTCTTTGAGGTGGTGTTTATCTTTGTGTATCTTGTACCATGAATGGGTTGCCTGATGCCTAGATTAAGAAGTTGGCTCCTGGAGTGGATGCCGAAAATGACTACAGACTTCTTGAACAAAGAAGACAGGATTGTGCAATGGAATTTCAAACTCTGCGGGACTTTTCTTTCATTTTACATACTCTTGTTACTCCTTTTGGGGACTATATTAAGTGGGTAATGATCTCAACCATTCATAGTTAAGTCCTTCAAACTAGACTCTTTGATTCATGTCTAAAAACTTTTCAAACATCTGATGGCTTTACAGGGGCTGAATATTAAAGCATTTATACGAAAAGGCTTATTGTATTCATTAAGAAATATGGTAATGTCTTGCCTTTAACATTTTAAGGGTTAGCCAGGGTTTAGTATGATTCAAAAATGTGGTGAAATATTAAGGTGAAGTATTTAAAAATAAATTACTCAAAAAGCAAGGGAAGGATTTTGAGAAAAAGGAGTTAAGAGCTATACAGAAAATGCAGGCCCACAATGTATTGGCTGTAAGTACCAATTTAATTTTTAGATTAAGTGGGCCTCTGTTATGGTTGCTAGACTGATACAATCTTGGAGAAAGTATATAATATTCAACACTGGGAATCTAGTGTGCATGTCCTCTTACCTGGATGCTTCCCCTCGCTTCCTTTTAAGTTCTTGAACTCTCCTACAATAGGACTGTGTTTGAAACCTATTTTTTGTTATTGTGGTTGCATTAAGAATGTTTGTGGCCAGAGCATGTCTTTTTTTTTTTTTTTTTTAATGATGTCTGTACCTTAAATACTTCAGCAAAGTCATTTCAACAAACATTTGAGCACTTACTCTGGGCCAGGTACAGTAGTGAGCAAAAAAGACAAAAATCCTTGCCTTCGTGGATCTTACATTCTTTTACTTATTTAAGTGTTAGTAAGAATTTACATTCTAGGAGTGATCAGCTAGTGTTTAATCAGAAAGGTCACACTCCCAAAGCAGCTACTAAAAGCCCTTCCAAAACTATTCCTATTATATTAATAGATACTCCTTTATGTAACAGGTATTAGAAACGGACTTTTGTTGAAATTGGCGACATTTGATACTTGTGAATTGTCTAAATATTTTGAGGATATTGCCCTCCTTTAGAAACAGGGCATAGATCTGGTAAACTATACACCCTCTCCCTTTTAGAATGGCATTTAGAGTGAAATCCGGGACTGATTTTGGAAGATTTTAATTGCTTATTGCAGACGACAAGGTAACAATTATGCCTCCAGGGTATTGTTGCATCTGCCTGGAGAGAACCTTTGATGCAAAGGTTGTTGTATCTAAAGAAACAGAAAACTGGAATTTCGTTGAGTATACCAAATAGTATGAACTGTTTTTCTGCTGCTTGCTAATATTTTTTTCCAATAAAAGTTTATTGTATAGCTAAACAAAAAAAAAAAAAGAAAAGAAAAGAAAAGAAAAGATGATTCTGGGGCGCCTGGGTGACTCAGTTGGTTAAGCCTCTGCCTTCAGCTCAGGTCATGATCTCAGGGTCCTGGGTTCAAGCCATCATTGGCTCCCTGCTCAACGAGAGTCTGCTTTTCCCTCTCCATCTGCCCACCCCTCCCAGCTTGTGCTCTCTGCTCTGTCTCTCAAATAAATAAAATCTTAAAAAAAAAGAAAAGATGATTCAAAACTCATTATTTTCACTCTACGTAAATTTATAAAAACACAGAGTGGTTAAGTAATTTCTTCAAGATCATACTTTTCCAGGTAGTTATGGCTGGCTCTAAGCTTATAGAATTCGCCTCTGGATTTTAGGCACGACATGCTTTGAATGTCACATACTAGTAATATTTGGAAAGGGATACTAGTAATGATCAGCATGTGTTGGATGAGACTAGTCCTCCAATGTGATCATTTAAACATCAAGTCTTTGCTGAGTATAGACCTGGAAACTAATCTCTTCAGTTATATTGTCTACTGAAGATTGATGAAGAGTTGAATTATTTGTGGGTACTTGTCAAGGTTTCAAACATAGTCTAAGGAAGAGGGAGCTGTGGCCACACTAGTCATTGTGAGAGATAATGTCCTAGAATGGAGTTGACTGCATAGTGCTAGAATTGCTGGATGACCGTGTTCATTAGGAATATTTGATTCCCTTGCTTTTTTCTCTTTGTTTGCCATGTAACCTTCTGATACCAACTTGGCTTTCAGTGTAGACTCACTTTATTCAGTCAGCAAATGTTTTTTGAAGATGCCAAGTGCTAGGTCTATACATTCAGAGTTGAGAAATGTGGTCTCTCTTCTTGTCCTTGTGGGGTTCATGGTCTAGTGGGGACTGGGGAAGGGGAGAAAACCAAATATCAAAAATAATTTGAGTGGGATACCTGCTATAACAGAGATGGGAACATATTGTAATGGGAACAACTAAGTCTCCTGGGCCCAGGTTTAAGTGGGCAAGAGGAAAGAATCAGAAAATTTTCCCATGGGAGAAGACAATCCAAGTCTTGCAGTATGAGCAGATAAGGGGAGAACTTTCTAATTGGTCTCAGCCATTTGTTAAGGCATGGAGACATATGATATCGTGGTTTGTTGAGGAAAGAATTGCAAATTTTGTGTGATTGGAGATTGGTTTTTTTTGGGGGGGGGTTATGGGCAGGCACATAAGAAAGAAGAGATAAAACTGGAGTCAAGCTGACATTGAGTGACTTTGATAATCAGGCCAAGTTTTTTCTGTGCAAAATGATGAGCCAGCAAAGAGAGAAGAGTTTGCCATGTGTAACCAGTAAAAGAATTCTGGTTCTTTTTGAAATTAACTCTTGACTGCAGAGTAGAGTATTTTGGTTTTTGGTGTAGTCTTTCTTTGGGGCCAGTAGACCTATAGAATTCTAGGTTTATTGGCAACTAACCTGATTTGTCAGTGCAAATTGGTAAAGTGGTATTCTATTAACATTCTGTCCATTTTAAGTCTTATTAGTTTCAGTGTTCTCTGGGGCCTGATCAGTTCTGTGTAATTCCTGAAAACTGTGTTTTCTGTATCCACACAATGGAATACCGTCCTGTGGATCCCTTTATGATGTTACCTACATCTGTAATCAGCTCCTCTCCAACTCTCAGTTGGCAGCAAATTGAGGTTAGACACCAGATCCTCTCAGCCCTAGCCAATTGCTTACATCATTGGATCATGCTCTCCCTGATTTCAAAAGCCCGAATAAATTAGATTTTAATTTCTTTCTCATGAGAATCAAATACTTTAGGTAACATGGTGATAATAAGCATTAGGGCATTGGTGCTGTTTTTGCGGCTTTGTCTTTAAACCTCTGTGAATCGGAATGGGTTTTCTTCGTCTTTGTATTCTCCCATCATGCCTAGAATGGTCTTCTGCATGTGGTAGGAGCTTAGTACCTGTTCACTGACTGATGACTTCACAGTCATATTTCTCCTATAAATAATTTTTGTGTTGTATCTGGAGTCTGTCTCTTGCTATCTTGCATTAGCCGTTAATATGAAATTGATTTAAGTTGATTCAACTTTCTTGGAGAATTTCCTTAAGAAGAGGCTTGTTATATCAGGGTTAGGAAAGGCTAAAATTTGGAGAGCAGAATTCAAGGCAGTGAGTCACTGCTGCAGATATAAGCTTGGGGTTTACAACCACAGTCAATGGCTGGAATCATTTGTAATTACAGGGAATGTTACTTGTTTCATCAGACTTTTCCAACTTGCAGATTTTTTTCCCCCTCTCAAACAATATAAAACTTTTCTTTGATGTTAATGTATCAAAACTAAAGATGACTAGATACAGAAATGAGTGGGTTTATATTTTTCCCAAAAATGTGTGATTTAATGGTGATGACTGTGAAATGGCAGAATGTTCTCATGGTGTTGTTAGAGGAAAAGTTATTAACTTCAGGGTTCTAATAGAATACCTGGATTGCAAAATGACTTTCCTTCTTGGGAAGGTAACCTCCCTGACTCAGCCTATGTTTTTGTTAGCACTACTGGTGTCCCACTAGCTACCAAGTAATAAATATTACTTACATCACAGGATCTATATGGTATATCAAGAAGGCCATATAGTAATAAGTGCTAATTATTTTAAATAATACTTATGGGAAAGCAAACTTCCAGAGGCTACAATGTGCCAAGCTGATGAAGAAAAGAGGCATTTTATATCATTTTAGCTTTCCTTACCTTGGGGCAATAGTATATTAGGGTGCTTGTCTGAGAAATGTGACATAATTTTTATTTTATTGCATGCATATTGAGTGTGAAACTTTCCCTTTGTGTTTAATGTTCGGAAGCACGATTCAGGAAGCTTGCTTTCTTTCTTTCTTTCTTTCTTTCTTTCTTTCTTTCTTTCTTTCTTTCTATATCGTGGGTGTTCTCCAACTTTTTAATTGAAATAAAAAAAATCTGAACTTGAACCAAAATTTCTCCATCTCATCTTTACTTTTTTTGCCTCTAGAGATTTAGTTGGCTTAAGAAGACTAAAATTTGTTTAAGCTCCTTATTTCTGAACTTTTTCTTTTCTTTGCATTTCAGTATGTGTGTGTTCTTGGGGCAAAGGCTTGGGGGGGTGCTGTGGGCAGTAAGGAGAGGAAGTGGAGAAAAGCACTTAAAAATGCCTCTTACCCTCTTAAAGAAACATCTCCAAACTCTTTGTTTATTCTTATGGTAAGTGGTTTTACAAAGTGCTGGGTAGGATAATTTCCCTGAAATTTTCCCTGGATTTTAATGACCTGAAGAATTATTCAAAATTTCTTCCAGTGCACTAAATGGAAGGGCGTGTGGTCTAGTCTGGAGTCTCCTCCCTGCTTCTCTGGATGGGTCATGCTCTAGGCTCAGCTGGCCACCCCAGAGAAGACATCCTTGTTTCCTCTCATTGAGGAGCCCTGTAGCTCTCTTCTCCTGCCCTTGAACCTATAATTGGAGGTAATTGACTATTAAATATGGTGTCCACACTGTCTCCATCTGCTCCCCTCCATGTCTTTGTTGCTGCCTTATTTCCTTCATCAGGTGCCGCACAACTGTTGGACTAGTGTTCCTTCCAGCTCTGTGGCGAGCTCTCTCTACAAAGCCTCCTGCCAATCCCACCCACGCCAGACTTCCTCACCCTCATCGCAGTTTGTCTTCTCCTTGTCTCAGGTACTATTTACGTCTGGGACAATTATTCAGTGTGAATCACATATATTTCTCTTAGTCATATTTGCCTTTTAATTAAATGTATGCTTCAAATGCATGAGGGTAGTGCAAATAAAGATGGTGGTTATCTCGGGTTCTGTAAAAATCTGAGCTTCTTCAAAGTGTGCCTTCTGTCACTCTGTGGAGGCCACGGCTGCTGTATATCTCTTTTACAGCCCTGCCCCAACCTGCTTCTCTCCCCGGTAGCAATTCTGTGTCTTCTTCCCGACATGGTTGCAGTGACCCCTTGCCTTTGTCCTTCTTGCCAGAAGTCTTCAAAACAAGGTTGGAAGGGTTAGGGCATCACAGGTTGGAAAATGGTTAATAGTTAATAGAAGCCTGCTAAGAAATATTAATATCTATCTGTCAGTCCTTCACGCTAGTGATCACTTGAGGATCAGTTTCCCTATTTGTCTAATGGACCTACACAAACAGAAACCAATAGCATTTTGCTTTCATATGCCAGTAGTTTAAGAAGTTTCCAAAAAGTGGATTTTTTTTAAGAATGGGTAAGAAATCATGGGTTTAAACTACCAACTGATTTAGAAAATGTAAGCATTCAACATTTGTTAATTCCACAAACATATATTGAGTACCAGCTGTGTGCTAGACACAGTTGGTATAGAAAGAAATTAAGCAGCTGCTCACATAGGATTAAGTCCACCTGGGAGCGGCTTTCCAATCTCCCTCATTTGGGAGTCACTTCTCATTGCTAGAAACTTGGTGGCATCCTTAAATTGTAGATAGTTAGCTTCTTCTAGATAGATAGAGTGCCCTTCAGGAATAGATTGCTTTTGTGTATACTTATGTATACTTTTCTGTGTATTGACTTAATGCTGAGATCTTCCAGATACTTTTGATTAACTTCATGGATGGCAAGATGAATCCCTGTACTTACCTGATAAGAACAGCAATTAGAATATACTGAAGTCAACTAGACCAGTTTTATATGCAGTATCTCATTTAGTCCTATGATATCCCTATGAGGGTGGTTCCATTTATTTTTCATATTTTGCATTTTAGGAAATAGAAACTTAGATGAAGTAATAATGATAAGTCAAACTTAGCAGATATTTTTGGAAATGTTAGAAAAATCTGATTCTTCTTTGGCATCTGAGACATAATTACGATACAATAAGAGATTTTTGGGGGGACGGTATATTTTGAGAAGAAAGAAGAAAATGAAACACTTAAGGATTGTGAAATCCTCCCCCACATCCTTGCAATACTGAGTGAAAAATGAAGGGGGCAGGGATTAGAACTTAGTAAAACAACTGTAGAAATTATTAAATCTTTCTTCACTTTGATATATTGTGCTTGTCAGAATATGAAGCAACCCCCAGTATGAGGCCATTTTCCGTTTTTCCAATGAGAAGATAATAAAAGTTTTGTGGCCAATTTGGTTATATCAATCCTATTAGGGATAGATGAAACAGGTAATCGGTACCTATAATATAATGCAATTGATTGATTAGTTTTCTATGCACATTTGAAATACAGTAATATATCAATTTTTGAATCAGTATATTTATATAAAGTAATATATAAAATAGTATATTGATTTAAAAGTACCTCTTTTTTCCACCCTTACATTTCATGAAACAATTTCACTTAAATGCATCACATAAATCTTCAACCTTTGTGTCTTTTTTATCACTAGAAGAGTTTTTAAATCACCTATCAAATTTCCCTAAACATTAGCATCTTTACTTCTGCCTTACTAGTTGAATTATAACATTGTTTGATTTTGTGTATGATGCTGACACTAAAATTGATATTTTGTTTGTAATTTTTGCATTATAACCAATTACACTAAACTTATTTTCAAAAGGCCTGCTTATAATGCTAAATCTGCATTAAGTTCCTTTGCCTCCTATCTCATTTTTTAAAAAATCAGTTCTTTCAGGTGACCTCTAGAAACATCATCTGGTGTAATTTCAGTCAATATTACTTTGTTGTCCAAACTAAAACAATCCAGGAAGTGCCCTGTCAGTAAGAGACTTTGTGACGTCTTCAGTATGCAGTGATTCTTTCCTTTCTGGAGAATGGTTTTAGAGGAAAAACAAAAGTTTTGTTTATATTTATGTGCAGATTAAAGTTTCCAGAATTTTCACATCTGAAGTGTAACTACAGTGACTTACGGATATAAAATAATGTGGAAATTTTGTATCAGGTCCAAAGGATCCGATAATGTCTGTATGATGCAATATTTTATCTTAAGCTCTTTGCTTACAATGAAGACACCAAGGCCAAAGATAAGATAGCAGAATTGCTTGGGTAAGAGTAGTGGATGAAATAGGTACATGGAGCATTGAGCCTGAATGCAAAATATGTTGTCAAAAAGGACGCACAGAAGTTGTCCTTTTCTAAGTCTACTTGAAAATCCTGATGTGAATAGACATTGCTCTTCACGTAAGCCCACCATACACCCTCTGTTTCATACTTCTTTGTTCGCACATGATGCCAAAAACAAAAATGCAAGGAGAGGCAGCATAATTCACCCCCTCTGAGGTCAACAAGAGGCCTGACCTCTGCCCGTGAAGACTGGGCCCCACTGTGGCATGATCTGGGAGGTAGCTAGGGATATATCAGAACCAAATGGGCTTTTCTTCTTTGGTAAAGATTCTGCAGCTTCAAATTCATCACTTTGAAGAGCTAAATGTGTGCCTGACACTTTACTAGGTGTTGGATGCTGGGGGTGGTGGGTTTGGTTTGACGCACAAAAAATAAAAATGCTTTTCCAGTTTTCAAGGAGCTTACAGCCTAGAATGGGAACAGATCTCAAGATCTGAGCTATGATAACACTTTCTAATTCCTGCTCTCCAGGAAGAGGGTAGGGAGGAATATTAGGCTTAAGGCTTCAAGTAGAGGCACTTCAAGGAGGGCAGAAGACCAAGTAGCTACTCTGGGAAAGAGGTAGGATGAAGGAGGGTTTGTGCCTGGGTAGCTCCAGAATCAAGGAAAGAAGTGGAATAGGGGTTTTTTGGTTTTGGTTGTTGTTATTGTTTTATTTTGTGTTTGTTTTGTTTTTTTTTTTTTAATCTCAGAGACTGAAAAGCAAAGCAATCAGACTTCTGAGGTGAGCTTTGGGATTGGAAAGAAAGATGTGGCTGTGGGCCCTGGAAGGACTTTGCATCTGCACCAGTCTGGGCATGGAGCCTGTGGGGCACTAGGTTTGGAAAGGACTTCCTGAGTATGTGCCTGGCAGGTCTGGGCAGCCCGGTGGAATGGAGTGCTAAGGGAATAGCGCTGGTGGCGGTAGTCCCCGCTTTCCATGGGCCAAGCCAAGCAATAGCACCTTTTTTTCCGTGCTTCAGATTCAAGTGAGTGGACCTTCTTCTTTGGTTTGTTTAAGCCTTCTGGGTGTTCTCAGATGGTACAGGGGAAGGAAAAGTGGAAGACCAAGCCAGTATAAGATTCTTGAATTAGTTTTAGTTAAAATTAGGTGAAATAACAAACATGGTCACATTTGTAACCCAAGTGTTATGAGCATTTCAAACCAATTCCATTTTATGGATTAGGGGTAAGATTGTGATTTGCTCAGTGTCACGTGACTAGTAAATCACAATGCTGAGATTTCCATAGCTGTAACTGGATCTCCTAGGCAGTCTCATTTCTTCTTATCCATTACTTTTCTTTCTTTTTGATATTATTCTCTGCATGTCCTTGTACCCTAAGTCATTACTGTCTCCCATTTGTTTTCGAAAGCTTTCTTGTGGCAGATGACAGAAACCCAATTTGAACAAGCTTGAGCAAAAAAAGAAGAAAATATATATATGTACGAATGGAATTTGCTGTATAGGGGTGGCACCATGTGTGGGGTACTTCACATATTATGAGGGCAAGAAGGTGGCTAAACCTCGGGAACGTTGTCCCAATAATCTGTAACCAGGCTGAACTAATACTGTGTAACATGGTGGCTCCCACAGTACCAGTGAAGTCTGGGCTGGGGGAGTGGGAGAGGGAAGCTAGGGGACAGTTCCCAGAAAGCGTGCTCTTTGCTAGACAAAAAAATGTTTACTACAGCTATTAATGATTTTGAAATTAATTTTAATATATACTCCACTTACCTACAAAAGGTTCAATGAAGCTTAAAATAAGAAAAATATTTTCTAAGACTATATACATGACATGATTTTGTTTTAAATCATAACTACTTGCCATCAAGCATCAGGTATGCCTGTTCCCATTCTATAGCTGAAGAAACTGATGTGCAGAAAGGTTACACAGTTTGCCCAAGGACACACAGCTGGTAAGTTATGGGGATGGACCTCAAGCCTGTTCTACCGTATCTTCCTCCTAGTGACTTCGGTTTTTAAAATAAATCAACTCTGGGGATGCCTGAGCGGCTTAGTTAGTTAAGCCTCTGACTGTTGGTTTCGGCTCAGGTCATGATCTCATGGGTCCTGGGATCAAGCCCTGCCTCAGGCGTCATGCTCAGCCGGGAGTCTGCTTGAGATTCTCTGTCTCTGCCCCTCCTGCTTGCACCGCCTCTTTCTCTCTCTCTCTCTCTCAAATAAATAAATAAATAAATAAATAAATAAATAAATAAATAAAATCTTTAAAATAAATCTACTCTGTTGTTCAGGTCTTTTTCATTTATTTGAAGGAAACAACATTCTGGATTAATTTTAAGTAAAAGCAGCCTGAAGGCACACTGAATTTTCAGGACTTGGACAGATGATCATCTGATGGAGATGTAGTTTCCATTTCTCTTTTGGTTGGGAGAAAAGCCATTCTCCATGCTCCTCTTTTCTTTTGATTTCCTATTGACATCTCTGCTCCCCTCCCCTCCATACTTTTCAGCATTCAAGCCAGATGCCAATTGTCTGTATGTAGACGCACTGCTTCTCAAATATACCAAGATGCCAGATGTATGTGTAAAATTTGACCATATGTGAATATTCCAGTAAACTCCTGGGAACTTATGTTCCAGTGTCAGTGCTGAACAGCAGGAAGACTATAAATTCCATCAGCTAACCATAAGACTCACATTTGTCTCATTTATAAATATCCAATAGATGTAATGTATTCTAAATTTGACTTTTTAGTATGATTGAGGTATTGTATGCTCTCTCCATTGAGGCAGTGGCAAATTGCAAAAATACAAATTAATGGAATATTCTCAGCTTATTGGTATTATTATTGTTCATAGCAGTTGGTTATTGTGAAGGAACTTGCAAACAAGAACCATTTCTCAAGATAGATTCTGAAAGAAAAGAAGTTTGTATAAATAGTAGGTAACAGATATGTTTTTAAAAAAAAAGTTGAACCACCTATACTGACTGACCTAGGAAAATCCCTCAAGGGAATTATATTCTGGAACCTCAAACAAAACATTTCAAGGGTATCAGAGAGAGGCTAGAATTTTGAGACATATTTCCACATACTCCCTCTGTCTGCCCCCCAGCCTCCTGAGATGCTGGCCTACTCATTAAAAAAGCCAAAACGCAAACCAAAACCACTTCAGGATTTACTATATGCGGAGCTTTGTTTTGGACCTGGTGAGAATTAAGAAGTTGAAACAGACAGGACTTTGTCCTCAAGTCACTCATGGGTTAATACAGGGACTCTCCATGGTCATCAACATACCTAAGAAAGACAGCCAGGAAGTAGGAGTGGAAGGCAACATTTCTTTAGAATGGCCTAGTGTTAGGAGAGAGGTTAAGACTCTTAGTTTGCCTCCGAGCTGGCCAAAGGATCTGTCAAACAGGGAGCGCTCTGCCTCTCTTCTTCTAGCAAGAACTAACAGTTGCATTGATAGTAATAAGAGCAGACATTTATCAGGTGCTTACATGTGCCAAGCACTTTAATTCTTTTTCTCATTTGACTTTCAAAACCACCTAATGAGGAAAGACACCATTTTTATTCCTATATTACAGTAAAGGGAACTGAAGTTTAAAAGATAAAATAACTTACCAAGGTCATATAATTGTAGGGTCATAAAATGTTTGATCCCACAGAGAACTGCATTTTCATTTACAGACACTGGGGTGTGTGAGCTGTTTTCTGATGGAGGTGTACCTATGTCACAAGTGTGTTACTCCTCATCACTGAAGCAAGCCCTATCTATCCTGAAGGAACTGTGAGACTGGCTCTATTTCCATCATAAACTCTTCCTGGGACCCTGTCAACTTTCTTCCCACAGTGCACCTGGAGCACTTAGGTGTGCCTCATTTACTTGGCAGTTGATCATGAACTGCCCTAACTAACTCTCACTTAATCACACGGTACTGTTTAACTCTGTTTAATCCTCCTCTACGTAATGTAAACTTCTTCATGTTGGTGGATTTGTCTTAGAGATTAAAAATAAGTTTTCTGTAGCATCCATTGCAGTGCACATTATGATCAATTTTTTTTATTTACTTGAATTAAAATGGTATTCATTATCTATTGCTGCTTAAAACAAAACACATATTATGTTATAATTTCTGTGGGTCAGGAGTTGGGCAGGTCGTAACTGGGTAATCTGCAAGGTTGTAATTGAGGTGTCACCTGGAGCTCCGTTCTCATCTGGAGTCCCGAGTGGTGATGGATCTGCTTCCCAGCTCACTCAGGTTGTTGGCAAAAGTCATTTTCTTGTGATTATATAAGTGAGGGCTCCAGCTTCTTGTTGGCTATCAGACAGAGGCTGCTCTCAGCTCCGAGAGGCTGCCCCGAGTTCCATGCTACATAGTTCTGTCTCACAGGCCATCTTCCAAAATTGCAGCTTCCTTGCTTAACATCAACAACAGAGGATCTCTAGAATGAGTCTGTTAGTAATGTGGAATCACATTTGCCATAGTCTATTAGTTAAAAACAAGGTACACATTCTGCTTACTTTCAAGGAGATAGAATTCTACAGGGCGTTGAACAATAAGAGTCAGGATCAAGATGGGACCACCTTAGAGTCCATCCACCACAAAGAGAAAATCAGGAAATGCACAAATATTTGACACTTTATCAAATTCACTTAGCAAATCAATAAAAGTACTTGAAATAGAATTCAGACATCTGATTCTGATCTTTTTGTCCTAAGCACTAAATCATCACCATCAGTAGTGAGATGGATTTGAGTACACAGCAAGTTCTTGCTAGTGGAGATGGAGCCTAGGGATGTATCAGCTAGGGTGTGTGTTGAGGGAGATAACTTGCTATGAATAGTCACTGTCCAAAGTGGTGTGGTCAACTCAAACTGAGTTGAGATGCAAGGCCATCTAGCCAAGAGTGGGTGGCAAACACCTGGGTATATTAGGCTTGGGGTTCTTCAGCCCTCAGAGAGAGAAGTTGGAAAGGTAGTTTGTCAGGACCGCAGCCTGGAAAGGCAGAGATAGAGCTTAATGGGGGATTCAGTTGCTAGCAGGAAGCCGAGATGGAGCTGCAGCAATGAAGAATGGCCCACTGTGCAGGTGAGGTTGAGGTCAGATTGTGACTCAGTGTGCCTGTCCCTCACTCACTGGAATAGCATTTGGCTACATCTGTGGGCAGAGGAAAGGCTCCTAATGTTCTCCCTGAGGAAGGCCTCACTGAAGAAAGGGACTGAAAATTATCTCAAGAAATCGAGGCTCTGGATCCATATTGATCAAATTTATGAGAAGCAATACATATTTACATTTTGTTCTTTCCTGAATGAAAGGCATATCTCCTCAATTATTTTTAGTAAGATTTTTCTTTTTCTATCTTCTTTTCTCTTCTCCCCTTATTCTTGAAATACTTTAGCTTTCATTAGAATCCTTAGATTTCTTTCCATTTATTCTTTTCTCTTTTAAACCTAATGATAAAGATATAAATCTATCAATTGAACAAATTGGGTCAAATATGCTTTTCTGCGTATTGCTTATTTATTGTACAACTTCCTATGACTTTTAAAATAACACATGTTTTATGGGGTCTTTCTCCCATGACTCATTTTTGGAGCTGATCCGAGAAGGAGTTATTCTCCAGACGTGGCACCATTGACCCTCATTTCGAATTACATTTTTTATTTATTTTTAAAAAGATATTTCATTCACAGAATCCCCACTGAGCTTTTTATTGTGGAAAATTAGGGCCCGTAAATCATCCCCCTCAGAAAACTATAAATTTTATACAATTGAAACATTCCATGGACTGAGCTTGGCACTTTGATGAAATCACTCCTTTGCTTCTCATAATTTATGAGCTTCCCCCATTCTCCTCCCTCCGGCTCCATCATCACCTTGCCCTCCCAGCAAGGGTGGGGGGCCGGTGGTGGTATCATGCCTTTAAATTGCTCACCGGGGTTTATTGAGTATAATTTGTGAGTGAATTTATGTGAATCCACAATATTACAACTTATCCCAAATTATGAACAATAAAACTTTTCATTTTCTTCTGGCAGGCGAAGGGACATGGGTTGATTACACAGGAGGTGGCTCAGCATGATGCACTGGGGAAGAAGAGTGTCCCTGGAGCCAGGTGACATGGTTAGAGCCTTGGATCTGCCAGTGGTTTCCTGTGAGACCCAGGCCTTAGTGAGTGAGTTCCCTCACTTGTCGGGTCAGAAGGTTCCTTTTCGCTCTCGCACATGCTGATTCTATGGATTGGAGACGTTTCTTAGCAGGTTGCTTCTTTTAAAGGGTAATTAGGAAACTGACAGGATATATCTCAAAGGTTTAATGTGCTATTTTGGACATAGGCAGTTAATTTTCATTTTTTAGGGGAAAGGAGAGAAAGCACAATAGTAGTAAAGAAACGAAGCAGTCCTGATTTTTGTCTGCTAGATTTGCACTGGACTGTGAGGTCTTGGAAACCAGGGAGTGTGTCTTATTTAACTCGGAAACCCTGATTCCTAGTACAGAGCCTAATACCTGGGTTTCTGATAAAAGCGCTGAATGAATACAGAGAATCCGAAGGTATGTTGCCCCATAATTGCAAGTGCCCAGAACTGTGCCACACATACAGTAGGTGCTTAATACCTATTTGTTGAATTCCTAAGAAATGGCTTACTTGCCATCACTGGAATGTTGGAATTTCCCTGTGTTCAGTCACTGTCCAGTTGACATCTTTATTTTTGTATCCCAGTATTTTTTCCTCACTAGAACTCCAAAAATTGCTAGCTTTATGACATCACTACTACATAGTCTTAGAAAAAGTTTTGCTGCTAGAGAAACAGGCCAGAAGTAAAAGATGGGGGCTATGGCCAAGTGGCTTAGCTTGAGCTCTGGAATGAGACCTGGGCTCTACATCTTAAAAGCACTTAAAAGACCTTGGGTGGAATATCCCTCCGCCCCCCGAAGCTCCACTCTTTATCTGTACAGTGAGGGGTCATACTTTCCTTATCTCCTAGGGAAGAAGTGAGGATTCAAAGAGGTCATCCATGTCAACTGCTTAGCCCAGGGCTGGCATAGAGAAATGTTCAAATAATGGTAGCTACGGCTTATTTTAATTATTCTTAGTCATATTGATGTATATATCAGTAATTGCTACGGTTTTTACTTTTGTTAAAATTCAGATTCTGTTGTGACAAGGTAACTATTATCCTATGTAAAATTTATTATAGTTTTATCTTAACTGTTTCTTTAGCTTTTCAGGGCATATTTTGAGTTCCTTGCGTGAAAAGAAAAGTGTATCACTGATACTTAGTAAAGAACCTCACCACAGTGGCTATCTTACTCTGAAATACAGTTTTTGTGATTCCAGGCTTTTAGGAATGAACGAGAATATAGTGTTGTTTAAGAAGGGTCTGGTATCTCTTTTTTCCCACAAGATGGAAAACTGCCTTCCTGGCAGTTGTCAGTTATGACTTTGCCCGCATGCAGTTGTAAAATAACACAGTATTATTTAACCAAGACTGTCACCAGGGTCAGAACGCAAAACAGTCTGAAATATTCGAAAATCAAGGTAAAGCTTCCTTTTCTCTGACCTGTTTGCAGGATACCCTGGCAAGGGATGACCTGGGCTATGTGGTTTGGAACTATTCACCCCCTAAATATTAAACAATGTAAATAAGCAATGAAGTTTGGGGTGACAGAGGATCTAAAATGATGGCCACCCAGCCCTGGCTGGTAAAATACGGCTCACTTAATGACATTTCAGTCCTAAATCACTTCACTGCAGGCGAGTTTGCGGGGGGTTGGGGGGGGGGGGGGGGGGGGGGAGACAGGGGTGTTGCACAAAAACATTCCTTTAGGACCCTTTAAAAAGGCTGAACAAGCAAAGTATCCTGTGTGACAAGACTCCGAATATCAAAGGGGCGGTTCAGGTACACATATTCTTGCCCGTGGCTCCAGGCCCAATAACCTTTTCCTCATAGAGATAGATTCCCTGGACAGAAAACAAATCTCTTTCCAAGTTGGGGAACTTTATCAGATTTATCTCTCATTGTCAGATCAGCATGCAGGAAACAAATGAGGTCTGCAGCATGATTCAAATTAGAAGGAGAGCAATTTACAGTGCTCACTGGCTTCTCGTAAACCTTATTAATGTTTGGCATGGGGTGCCAAGGAGCCATAAAGAATCGTCCTGTTGAACATTCATATCTGCTTAGTCTCTTATTATATGTCCTCAGCACAGCATTTTAAATAATGGCAGCCAGAGCATCTCGTGAGCAGGAAATGAGAAAGTTACACATGTTTTTGTCTCATGATCAAATATTCTTCCCTATCTTTTTAAAGTCTCCCACTGGGAGGCAAAGTACTGTTTTTTGGGTTTCATTTTTCCTTAAGCTGTTGCTTGTAATTCCCACTTTGTTTTAGATTTGTCACAGTCCTAAAATGGAATTAAGTTGCTTATTTTTGTTCATGTCTTCTATTATTTTGAATTTGGGGCATTTCTTAATTCAGTCATGGCTATACAGTTGCTTGAATTCACATTTCCCTTTGAATTCTAGCTCATGGCATCCTAATGATGTGAACACATGCATGGATAGTGCCGACTTATTTATTTACTAGATTTAAATTTTATTATTTCTTTAAGGTTCTCAATATATCTGACCTAATAAGGCTAGTAGCTGACATTCTTTGAATGCTTCCCAGGTGGCAGGCACCTCACATTTTTATTTTATTCAATCATGGTAATAACATCATATGGTAAGTACCATTATCACCTTTATTTTAGAGATGAAAAGAAGATTTGCCCTGGGCCTCTAACTGCTAACTAAACAGAAGAGCTGGGAATTGCATCCCAGCAACCTGCTTTAACCACTGTACTGCTGTCTCTCCGACATTGACTTACGGTTCATTGAACGTGATGCCTTCGATAGCATAACAGAGGAGACAGGAGGAGGATGGGAAGAAAGATGGTTCAATGTAGAAAGAGGCATAACATGGAGTTTTACCAGCAGTGGAGCAGAGAGGATCTTAATCACAAAATTGGCTCTTGTTGAATTGAATTGAATTGGCTTCTTAGGTACCTTGTTAGGAGGAAGTGATGTGGGGTGGGCCAACCAAGCATTCTGAGAACTAGAAAAGGATGATCTCTCACTGCAGAAGATTACAGATTTTTTTTTTAGTAATTTTGTATTTTGAAATAATTTATACCCTGAAAGAAGTTACAGAAAACTACAAAGAACTATATGCCTTCACCCAGACTTCCCTACTCCTTAACATTTTACCACATTTTTGGGGGGTCATTTTTCTCCCTCAATAGATACTCATTTTCTGGGCCATTTGGAAATAAATTGCAGACACAGTGGTCCTTTGGTGTTCATTTTTCTAAGAATAAGTAAATTCTCTTACATAACCATATTATAATCATTACCTTCAGAAAATTACCACTGATTCAGTGCCAGTATCGAATCTACAGATTTTATTTATATTTCACCAGTCATCCCAATAAAAATATTTTGGGAGGTGTATTCAGGGACCCATCTGGGATCACATGTTGCATTGAGTTGTTGCTTCTCTGTAGTTTCTCAGTCTGCAACAGTTTCTGTCTTTGGCTTTTTTCATTTTGACATTTTTTAAAGGGCACAGGTCAGCTGTTTTGTAAACTTTCAATTTGCGTTTGTCTGATGTTTCCTCATGATTGGAAACGTTGGGCAGGAATAACACTGAAGCAATGTTATGTTCTTCTCAGTGAATCATGTCAGGAGGCACGTGATGCTAATTTGTTTCATTGCTCCTAATATTAACAAGTTTCTCTACTATAAAGTTACAGTGTTTCAGTGGATTAAAGTTAAAATTTGATTTAGATGGGAATTTGGTTCAAAGCAGGTCCATCACCCCAGCAGCTTTGAGTATTCTGGAAGGGCGAGCTTCCTGACCTATAAGCCCCAGGACCAGAGTAGTAGAAAGTGACGATAACCTAGGTCTTATCTCTGTCACCAGAATCTTCAGGTAGTCATTCCATTTGTACTTAGGAAAATGTCTTGATATTTGGCAAAAATTTAATGGAATATCAAAATATTTCTATGTCAAAACAAAATACTGATTTTTGTCATAGATTCAGATTATGGGTGAGCGATTTCGAGAGCGATTGCTCTTGGGGTGGGAATGGTGGGTGTGGTCAAATTAGCTTTGTGCTGTTGTTGGAGAAGGAGGTAGATGGCCTCATATCTGGTCTGAGGCTCAATTCCCTGCAGCAGGACTGGGCCAAGTTGGAAGGGCTGGCACCTGAAGCTACAATTTTTCCCTTGAGTGGAGGGATGGTATTATTTGTGAACATCTGGTGATTACATTAAATGATGGAGGAGGCATGTGTCCAGGTAGCAGGCAGTTGGATTCACCAGCATTCCACCAGTGTGTGTGTGTGTGTGTGCACACTTGGATGTTCTATGTGTGTTATGTGGGTGTGTGTGAGTGGGGGTAGTGCAGATAGAGAAGAAATTTAGAAGAGGAATCACAGGTGAGATCCCAGTCATAAAAGGCTTGGGCATTAAGCAGGTGCACAGACTGGTACTCTAGCCCAGGGGAGCAAATCAGAAGATTACAGAGTTGGAGTATAAGACCAGGTCTGGGCTGGTACCAAGTGTGACTTGAAGGAGGCTACTGTGACTGAGGCCAGAGAACTAGTGAAATGCTTAGCCTAAAATCTGGACTGATCATCCAGGTTGAAGAAGAGAACCAAAGAATTCCCGCTGGAGGAGAAGCAGGGCACAAGATCTGTGGACCAGGCATGACCAGTTTATGCTGTTAAAGATCTGAGGTCCGTTCATAATCAGCAATGATGCAGTCAGCATGGGCAGTTATACTCACCTCATCCAAGCCACACTCACCTTAGGGTCGCATTATTATTTGGAGAGGTGAAAATTTCTCTCTTTCAAAGTTGGTCTTCAATCATATATCACTTGTGCAGCACTGTTGGGGCTGAGAAACACATAGCATGATTTGGTCTGTGCTCCATACCCTTCTAAGAAATAACTGAAGACTGAGAAATATGGTTTCCTTTCCATATTGGGTGGGTGAGTTGGGTGGATGCAAAAGGAGAAAATCAGAATGTTCAATAAAATAGGTTTTGTTAGGGGTGCCTGGGTGGCTCAGTCCATTAAGCGTTTGCCTTTGGCTCAGGTCAGGATCCCAGAGTCCTGGGATTGAGTCCCACGACAGGCTCCCTGATCAGCGGGGAGCCTGCTTCTCCCTCACCTCCCTGCTCATGCTCTCTGTCGCTATTTCTGTCTCTTTCTCTCAATTAAATGAAAAAAATCTTTAAAAAATAGGTATTGTTGAAGAACTATGTCAGAATAGGACTTTTTACAAAATAATTGCCTTTAAAAATCATCCGTCTGTAATTCTGTTCCCTTTCAGCTTCCTATTGTAATCCCTTTCTTTTCCCGTGACATTTCCTATTTGTTTAATTTAAACAATGTTCCTAGAGATCATAGCAATGAGGTGTTGTATAAACATACAATGGGACAGAATGGAAATCCTTCCTATGGTAACAGAAACCATAGAAATGTGTGTGTGTGCTTGTGTGTGTGTATAAAGTTGTTTTAAGGTCAAAGCTTTGCAGAGCTCATGCAATTGGGAAAATGAAATATTTCATTGTGATCACATTGCTATTTGAGTCTATTGTTTTTGTCATCATGATTTAACATTTACTGCATGTCTGAGGTCCCCTGGACAGACCCTGGAATTAGAAGTCAACTCTGCTTAGTGGATTTGTGCTTGAAATTAGATAGCAAAGCCACAAAATGGAAAAAAATAATACTTCCAAAACAGAAATATTGACTAATGCATTCCCAGAAAAGGTAGGTAAGGAGAAAATGAGTTTGATCCAGGCGGTGAGGAATGAAGAAAGTGTGAGAAGACTTATGTGTCTAGCTTAGGGATGGTTTGCAGCCATTTCCAAGAACCCTGGGAGGGACCATGGAGGCTGCATGATCTAACACTTTAATCCTCCCCTGCCACAGCGCAGACCGCATGGGGAGGCATCTTGCGGAGGAATCTCCCTGTCTTGGATAATAATAACAAGCAACCCTCTGTGTAGGCAAATCTTCAGGTGGAAGTTTTACTCTACACTCGCATAACCAATGCAACAAATAATCAAGTCCTCAAGCTTTGAAGGAAACCCTGAGGGGATTTTTCTTTTAAGGATGTAAAGGTCATTCAAAAATAAAGATGTAATTTCTTAGAATAAGTTTTTTTCCCCTCCCCCTAACATGTGTCCCAGATCATCCCTTTTTTTCCTACCTCAGATACCCCCTATACTTTTTAATATTGAATGTCTCAATAACAAAAGTAAGCTGCAGGTTATTTATGGAAACTGCACAATATTAACTTTGCTAATTACATGGTTGCTCACTTTCCCAGGACCAGATCACCTCCCATTTGTTTCCAACTGCTGTGGCCACCATGTGTTTAAGAGTAAGACAGAAATAATAAACGGCAGGTTTCCAAAGTAATCACGTGTTATTGCTGCAGCTCACACAGGGGTTTGCCATCTGGGTTGAAGGGCACATCATCCCAAGATAGAGTGAAGTGAGTTGGGCTTTCCCCACCACCTACCTGCCCATGTGACATTTGGGAAATTTTGAATGGAGTTTTGAGGTCAAAGTGACCCAAGTTCAGTCTGACACCTGATACAGCAGCTTCCTAAGTATATGAGATTTTCTGCGAGTAGCTCCTCTGTGTCTTGGTTCTCTGTATATAAGTAAGGGATAATGAGTCCTAATTTCTGGCATGGCTCTGAATCTTAAATGAGGTGATAATGAGATGGTACTTGCAATGGGGTCAGTTGCTACTGAATGGTGGTTCTTAATTTCTTTCCACTCCATTTCATGATCTTCTAAACTCCTAAATACTAAGCTGAGAAGGCATAAAATATGGCATTCATACCAGGCTTGCTATAAATCCAGAATAGAAAGCTCCAACTAGGCCATATTCTGCTAGGGGATTTGCTGTGCTATGGGAACTTCTTTTTGCCTATCCTTTTTGACCTATCCTCCAGTCTCTCCTTTAGTTAGTGAGCTGGTGCCTCCACCTGCTTATTGGAGAACTGGGCTCTTTGCTGGATCCCTGAACTGGGTTTGAATAAACTCGTGTCATTCAGCAACCCTTTCTTGGTATTTATTAAGAATGGCAGGAGTTATCAGTCCCTCTAAGTGAAATAATTCCTGTGGTTACATCAACTACTTGGGTTCTATAAGTTCTTTCTCCGCCCCCCCCCCTTTCTCCCCAAGCATTTTCTACTTGGATGCTGTTTCACCTCAAACAGCCAGTTCTGTTCTGACATAGTGAAGACATGGAGCTTCCCTCAACTGACACGGCTTGGCTAGATGCCAGCCAAGAGTTACTCCAGGATATTTTGGCTGTGGGATAAGTTAGATAGTCTGGCCTTGCTATCTTCGGTGATCATTTGTTGTAGTAATAATAACAATCACTGGGTACATAATTGGTTGTCTAAAAACATGAACTTTATTAATTATCCTACATTTCTTCTTGGCTGCTGGCAACTCGGTCTAGACTCTCATTTCTTAGCATGCTCTCATCTGTCATTTGTACCACAAATCCTCTGCTGATCTCTAGCTGCCCACTTCCCTCTATATCACTGTGTTTCTCTGAGCCACTGGCTTTTGCTACGATTTTTCACTAAACTAGAGATTTAATGCCCTTCTCAGTGGTGAGGAAGAGAAACTGAATCATGAGTGTCTCTCCAGGTCTTCTGTTTTTCTATGTCTGCTATAGTCCAGAGAGCCTATTACTGAGGTGGGCTGTGTGTTTCTAGACTACTGAATTAATTCCATACACCCTTGTTGAACCTAGGACCCGAGGAACTGGTCAGGCTGCAGGCTAGTGGCTGGAGACATAGGTTAAAACCCTGTCCCCGCCCTCTGGGAGCTCACATTCCCGCTGGGAAATAGGTATCTAAACAAACAACCATGGTACAATGTGCTAAGTGCTAGAAATAAAGTGTAAACAAAGTGACTTTTGGGGTATGATGTTGCCTCATCTGTACCTGAAGCAAGCTGTAGTATCTTGACTTCTTCTAGAGTAATGATTAATCTCTGTTTGCCCAGGCAGTGTCACGTTTTTTACTAGGGCCGTTTTTCACTCTTGGTGTTTCTGTTTGGATGATAAATTGCATAGCTCCTTTTTACCAATCAAGGACCAATATATGAGGTTAGTTTGATCTGGAGACAAGTTACATTTCAATTTATCAAGAATTTGGTGTTGCTGGCTTTATGTGAGTGGTTGAGGCAGTGGAATAGGTTCCTCATCTGGCTCCCCTTTTTCATCAGCAGTAGTGCTTGTACTTTTTCATATCACATCAAATGGAGGGTGACAATCCTTTGCTCTAGCCCATTTGTATTTTTTAGTAAGTAAGCTCAACAGTAGTATGAATTATTAAAAGCCTTTTCCTCAATCATTTGAATTTTAAAGTAACTCCTCAAAGGCGTTGACTAAATATGTGAAAGAAGAAAAAAAGATCCAGACCCAGATTTGATTATTCTAAGTCTCCTGTACCACCCTGCCTTGGTGGATGGTAGGGAGAATTGCTGGCAGTGATTCCTCGTAGTTTAACTTCAATGTGAAGGTGGAAGCAAATGCTGATCATGAAAAAATCTAAATCTGAACTCTCTGTGATTCCGAAGAATGTTAAGTTCAAGTTAGCATATACATGAGAGATTGTATTGGTTTTACAGCCAAAATGGAATTCATTCATTTATTCATTCATCCATCCATCTGTTGAATGAATAAAATCCACACCTATTGGGTGTTACGTGCCGATCTATGAGGCACAAAAGATACAATGGTAATTTATGCAGACATATCACTGGTCCCAAGGAACTTGCAGAGTTTGAAACTCTAAAATGATTTTAATTTCATCCCCCTGATATTCAGTAGGACCCAGATCTATTTGTTAGCTTAAAAAGGAATATGGATGGCGACCTGTAACCCTACCATCTGATTGGAAAAGGAAAAAAAAAAAAAAAAAGAAGAAGAAGAAGAAGAAAGCAGCAGCAGAAGACGACGACTATAAAGCCCTTCAAAATGTGTGTCACCAGAAAGCAATGACTAGCAGAAATATCACTGAAAATAAAGACAGGAAATATAGATTCTAGTCAAAACACTACCCCTTATTAACTCTATAACCATGGGTGTGTCACTTAGCCTCTCTGAACCTTCATTTCCCATTCTATAATGCAAAATGTAAGTTTTAATATGCATCGTGTCCACCCCACAGATGAACTCTTTAGAGCCTGGAAATTCCCCAACTCTTCTGTTCAGGTTGACTTTCTGGAAAAGTGTTTTATTCTTAGAGGATTTGATTATTGAGTTATCTTTATATTCTGCTGCTGTCAGTAGATTTACCATAAATGTTTCCTGAGAGTCTCTCTCTTGAAGAGATTCAGATCCCAGTTAAGTTCATCCCAATTAAAAATAGAACCCTGAGCTGCAGCAGCTGTAGCACCTCTTAAACCTCTTCAAATAACATTGAACGACTAAGTGCCTGCTACTGTGGAGATAGTGCCCACGGAACCAGCGGCAGGCCCTCTCAGAAATTGATAACACCCTAAGTGGCTGTCAGTCCTCAGTAATTTCTAGTAGTTTAGGGGATGCTACCTTATCTTCTAAGAGTTCTAAATGTTCCTGGTAGGAAAAAAAAAAAAAGCACATCCTTTATTTAAAAAGAAAAAATATCCCACTGCCCACAACTGCAGAATCCTCCAAAACAATACAGAGCAAACAGGGATGCACAGGCCTATCGAAACCCATCATCTATAGGAGCAGATAGCTGTGGTCATGGGGGTGTTCAGCAGGTTTGGGGTAAAAGGCTGGTGAAGTAATTACGTTTAAAAAAAACGAACATTGATTCGTCCAGAGATGGAAGAAGTTTACTTCCTTTCTTCCTGTTTCTTAAAGAAATGACCAATTTCCAAATATGTGACTCAGAAATTGAATTTGGCTCTCACGGACTATTTTCTGACTTTGTTTCTTATTTTCTTTTGATGCTTTAAGGAGAGTTTGAAAATGTTCCTTAGCCTCTCCATAAGAGAAATTTTGACTAATAAGAAATTACCAAATGAAAAATTATAGAAGGTACTTTGTATATAAGACAAAGCTCAGAGGAAGATCTTGTTATCATATTTCAACAGCTATTCACTGGGGGGACATCTTTTTCCCCTTTCTAAACTGCATGTATCACCATTCATTAATAAGCAGAATGACAACTATTTAGACTGCCAGATCTCTTTATAAACATTTTCTTAGGTGGGTGGGATTTTTATACACTTTCCCAAAGGGCCAAGTTGACAGAAATGGACTTTTGCTTTATTTCCACAGAGCTCTGGATCCAAATCCCTAGGTCAAAATATATGTTATTCACTTCCTACATTTGGTTGTATGATCTTTCTGAAGGCTGGCCCAAGACAGTCCTTTCTGATGAGACTTTCAGCATAGCCATTAGTCATGAGATAAGCTTGTGACTATGGGCCCTTTGCAAAATGAAAGCTCCCCAATGATAGGCTTGTCCTTTACAATAAGAACAAGACCAGTTTTCCTCAGAAGCTCATGGCTGCTTGCATGGTGTGATTTGAGAAATCTTAAGCCTTTTGTCCCAGATATTTTCCCTGTTGAGCCCTATATTTTCGCTAATGTGTATCACTCCTGTGGGTGAAATCTTTCCAGGCCATTCTCTTTAAAATATGGCCATAGCTCTGGGAAAGGTTCTAATACTTTGGTGCGTTTGACTTTGTGAGATCCTTTCTCCTTTGACAAAAGAAACAGAGTAGGATGAGAAGACTAGGTAACTGGCAAGGAAAGGATGTTGAAAGAAGAAAAATGGTGCACATATGGAAGATGAAGTGCCAGTATGCCAAGGAGAGTCAGCTTGGTTCCACTTAGGAATATGGATTCAGTGTGTCTATGCACTGTGTTAGCTTTTGGAATGTTCCCATGAGCCTCCAGCTGAGCATAAATGGAGAATATCTTTCTGGAAAAACAAATTGGAAATATTTATCAAGGAGATAAAGAGTACTTATATAGAGAGAACCAATAACTTGAATTGCAGGACTTCATCCTAAAACAATAATCAGCAACGAGCAAATTTGGAGCCAAAGATGTTCACTGGGACATTATTTATAATTGCAAAAATAATGGATCAAGTTAAATGTTTATTAATAGGAGAATTAATACTATGGGGATGAATTTATGGTATAAAAGTGACTAAAACAGTATGCAAAATATACTAATAATATGATCTCAGTCATATAAAATATGTATGTATAGATAATAGAATTTTAATTAGTGGTTGTCGGTAAATGGTTATTTTTCTTTATTTCTTTATGTATTTTCCAATTTTCCACAGCAGTCGTTTATTGCATTTAGATATAGAAAAAAAGTTATTAAGAAATTCATTCAAGAGCAAATGTTTGGGTGAAGGTTATAAGCCTAAATTATGGGTGTCCTCTGAGGAGGTGGACTATTGCTGTTTAGTAATTTCCCAGTGGATAATTAAAGATCTGTCAGACTTTTCCTTATGTATGGTCTTTGATGGTCAAGGGCTTTAATTCTACCTAAAGATGTCTACAAAGGAAGAAATTTGGCACCTGATGTTTGATTTTGAATAGGATTGTAGCTTGCTGTGTCCAAATCTGAGATAAAAACAAGTTGGATGGAGTTTAGCGTAGGGAGACGTGTTCTAAGCCTTTTCCTTAGAATTGGACAGTGGCAGCCACGTGCAGGAGGCCAGGGAAGCCTTGGTATAAGTCCCTCTCAGCCCAAAGTTACATGTAACAGTTCTGTCTCCTCACTGGACACAGACCTGGGTCATAAAACCCTTTTTCCTAAGTTTGGTTTGCTTTCCATGTTATAACTGACATATCTGAAGAGGGGATCTGGACTCACTGTCTTGGTACCATTTTCCTGGTCTTTCTTCCACCTGGAATGCATTCCCCACTTACTCTCCTCTCATGTTCTTTGGCCCATATTAAGTGGAAGCTGTTCCTTGAAGCCTCTACTGCTGCCCTCAGTGAGTGTGATCTCTCCCTCCTTTGAACCTCCATGGTACACACACGTATGGTATTTTTTACACTCTCTTTCTGTTAGGTCGCCAATTTCTGAAGCACAAGGGCTGCTATGTCTTTTATCCCTCCTGTCTTGCCCATGTGGGCAGAATTGAACTGATCGATTTAATGAATCACATGTTAATTTGGCTGGCCCACAGTCTGCCTCCCTTTCTTCATGCAACTTAGATATGATTCCCATCATTTAGCTCAAAAAGATCATTACAAGTAAGGGTAACAGTAAATTTTTCAAAACTTTTCAATGGGGTAACTTTCTAGAGTAAACTATTTACAGAAGGGAAACACAGAACCCAGAACTACAAGCTACTCATGGCTTAAATTACATGGGCTCTTCACCATGGTTTATTTAACTTTAATAGCTTGAAAGAACCATGTGGGCTTTAGTGTTAGAGAGAACTTCCACTAACCCTTGAACCTAACCTTGACACTTACTGGCAGTGGGATTTTGGGTAAATGATTTTGCCTCTCCATGCCTCAGTTTCCTCATTTGTAATATGTGGAATTAATTAAGGGCATCTCCCAGCATTGTTGTGAGGATTATATGAAATGATGTATGAAAGCACTTAACATAGTATCTGGCACACAGATTTAAGTCTCTGGGCTCATGAGGATGGAAGATCCATCATGTCCTGGACGGTTTGTGCCCTCTGAGAAAGCCAGGGCCAAGCACCCTAGACTTTGCAGGGCAGTATTTACTTAATTTCTGGTCTGTTGCTCCGAAATCGCTGATCTATTCATGTAACACAGTCCCCCAAACAGTGGCTCCTTTGAAAATTTTGAGGGAACACTGAGCTGGAGTATTGAATAAATTTTTGCAGTAAAAGCTTATTTGGATAGAAGTATATAATCTATGCATCTTTTATGTACTCAAAGCAGGAGAGTTTAGTGGGCTCCAGAGCTACACTGCTTGGGTTAAAAATCCTCTGCTATACTTAATCTGTCTCCAAGAGAGGTTCTTATCTAAACTTGGAATGATGATAATGATAATGATACTAATAATAACAATAATAGTAACATCTGCCCTATAGAGCTGCTTTTAGCAGCTTGTGAAAATAAGCTTATGTCTGCCAAGCACTTAGAACAGTGCCTGGAACATAGTAAGCAGTCGAACAAAGCTAGCAACTCCTAGTAAATTGATTTAAAAGGTGGAGCTCTTCAAGGACTATGTTGAGCCACGTATTCCAATAGCGAAGTGAAACTCTTACTGTAGTCCTGGTGCCATCTTTGTGGGGAGGAAGGGAGCGTATGCTTTGGAGACTTGTGCCTCACAGTGGTTTGGATTTGTTAACAGCACTAGTCAAGGAACGCAGTGTGCTGAAAAAAATTGCCAGACGCCAAATGAGATAAGGAGCGTCCTGTGAGCAGTGACAGACTTGAACACTCCCAGCAAACAGACAAGGGAAGCGATGGGTCTGCCTAAGAAATCTTGTCCTTCAACTTTGACACCACTGATTTTTCTTTTCAGATGCTGCTGACCATATAAATAAACACAGGAACTTCCTGATCATGGGATGTCTTTGTTTTCTGATGTAATTTCTACCTCTGTTCACAACACAGGTGTTTAATACAGTAGAAATGAAATGGTGTGCCTGAGTGGATAATGATTAGATGATCTGATATTAAGAAATAAATGAAATGTATAATTTATTCTGGTTCTGTGATCTATTTGATTCTTTTCTTCTTTCTTTATGTTCCATCTCTTTTGTCCTTCCTTCAAGTTTTTTTTATTAAACTTAACCTTCTAATCCTTTGATTGAATATCTATTTCAGCTATAATAGTTTATAATTTGACAGATGATTTAATAGGTTTTTAAGTTTTCCTCTGCTCCTTAACTGTCTCTTCTTTCTCGCCTTTTTATTTGTTTATTTCTGCCTTTTTTGTTAGATTTTCTCAAACGTCCAGCAAACCTAGGTTGTTTCTTCATAATTATAAGTGAGGCTTGAAAAAGGTATTGGCGTTGTGCTTCACAGAAGATTAACAAGGGCGTAAGTCAGATTTCTCATGGGATGGTGTCCCCCAAATATCTGAATCTTAGTTCTCTCTTGGGTCCATCAATTTCTCTGGGGAGGATTTTAGACCGTGTGGGAGGTATAAGGTCAGATGCCAGTATTCTCAGGGCCATATGTGGGCATAGAATGTGGGAGTCTCACTGCTCAGTCTGCAGACTTTCACTGAATCACCCTCTTTTTTAGGCCAAGTGTGATAGATTGCAATAACAGGGCCAGTTCCTCACATCTCCCCGTATGCCCTTTTCTGTAGAACTCTGCAGTTCCTCTCACTACAGAGTAGAGTCTTGTTCTCCTAGAGTTAAGTCTGGCTGCTTTGTTCCTTACTTTGGGCAATCGGATATGGTAGAATTGACAGTGTGTCAATTCCAAGCCTTGGACTTCAAAAGCCTTCTCCATTTTGGCCTGTTCTCTCATTCCTGTCAGCGGCATGAGAACATTTTGAACTCTCCTGCTGGAAGTGAGAGGCTTATTGGTCAGATTGGAGTCCCCTAGTCACCCTAGCCAGTGAGCCTGAATCAGCCAGCCATTCTGCCAACACACAAGCAACTCCAGCTAACCCCTTATTCATAAGCAATACATTGTTATCATTGAACACCGTTGTGGTTTTATGGTTGTTTGTTTCAAAGCACTATTGCTGTAACAAATAACTAATACTATGGGGTTTCCCCCTCCTCCTCAGGGCTGCAAGCCTCTTCAGAAATTAACCTCCTGTCTTTTGCCCAGACTGGGGAGAAGTCACCAAGTTATATGGGGTAGGAGAGTGATTGGGTTGACTAACCAAACCTTATACTAATCTTCAACCAATCCTCTTTTGAGTCACACCCTGACCCCACATTCAGAGCTTTTCCAGGGCACCGTGTCATTATTGGAGTTGTTTCCTTTTTAATCTCCCTCTGTAGGCACCAGGTTTGAGCCTTTTCCTATTGGCTACATCATCTGTCCATCTACTTCCCAGTGTCTGAGGTTTTGTTGCTCACTTCTCTCTACTGTCATATCCTACTTGATTCACCTTGTCCTTGGGGGCTTGGGCCCCTTTAATTCTTTCTCTCTTATATACAGGGATGTTAGGAGGAAGTAGGGATAAATATATGTTTCAATATTCCATGGTTAGCCAGAAATATCTCCAGTTATTTTTTTTTCTCCCTGATACTAAGTTCTAGGTCTGTGTGTGTGTGTGTGTGTGTGTGTGTGTGTATGTGTGTGAATGTTTGATAGGTGTGATTTACTTCATGGTTTTAGATGACATGATTATAAATATCTCTGAATAACTTAATAATATAATGAAAATTGACCCCTCTACCCATGCTTTCTCTCTCCTGTGTTGACTCATATATTAGTTCATTCAGTGGCTTTTTATTAAGGGTTGACTATGGACCAAGTATTGTGCTGGTACTGGTGAAACAATGGGGAGTGAAACCCTACTTAAGGAAGCTGCAATATGGAAATCTATCAACAGTCTTCCCTAAGTGCTTCTTTCTGCGTTGTCCTTGCAAATATTATCAAGCTACCTCCATTGTCCATTGGCATTTTTCATGTGGTGATCCAGTTTAAGAGTGGAGTCACATGGTTGTCAGTTTAAATATTGGGCAGTAACTTAACCTCTGTTAAGTCTTGGGATCTTCAGTGTAGTGTGAAGTACTTAAAAAAAATCTTGTCAACATTTAAAAATCAAGATCACTCTCTTCTTTCTCTCTAATACATATTACACCTGCATAAGCATACATGCACGCACATGTCCACACATTCTGATTTCTTTTGAAAAATCCAAAGACACTACAACATTGGGACACTTTCCTGCATGGCAACATTAAGCAGAATTCAATAAGGGCTAACTTCTTCGTCTTTTTTTCTTTTTTGACCGGGAAAATAACTTTATTTTGTTTGGAGGTGTGGGCAGGTGTCTAGTCTGAGAAATTCTGGAATTGCTTTTTGGTGTCGGTGGCCTTGGTGACCTTGAACACACTGAGGCGCACAGTCTCAGTCAAGGGCTGACACCCACTGTGACAACATCCTCAATCTTGCCATCCCTGAAGCAGGGGGACAGGTACACGGACATGCTCTTGTGGCATTTCTTGAAGCAGTTGTACTTTTGGTTGTAGTAGAGGTAGTCTTGGCAGACGACGGTGGTCCTCTGCATTTTCAGTTTGGTCATCACGCCAGACAGAATCCACCCTCGGATGGAGACATTACCAGAGAAGGAGAATTTCTTATCAATATAGGTGCCCTCAATGGCATCCTGAGGCTCAGACCAATGTTTCTGTAGTATTGCCAGAGCTTCTCCTTGCCAGTTTCTCCAAGCAGTAGGAGCTGACATCTTTAGATGGAGCATGATCTGTCCCATTTGCCAAGTTCCCCCCACTTCCCATTGTAGTAGAGCTGGCTGTTTTACACATTTGCACTATTTGTCTGGCCTCATGTGCATTTGAATTTTTCACCTGCTCTAGAAATTAGGAAATTGGAGTCCTATTTTTAAAATGTTCTTAAGGAATATTTAGTAAGTCTATAATTTTCAAAGATATGAGACATTCTAATTCCCAAGATAATGTTCCTTTTCTATTATTAATGAGATGTCCCTAAATATGAATGTATTTATTTGTGTGTATATTTTAATGTATTTCCAATTTTTAAATGTGTTTCAATATTTAATTGTTTCACCAGTATTTGTTAATGACTGGGTTGCAGATTCTGAATAGATTTTTGGCCTTCTTAGGTATTCAATTCTGTGAAATCCTTCATCTTTCTGATTTCCAGCCCTTTTTGCCATATCCTTATACCCAATTACCCTGGTCTTCAGCCTTCTCCAAATTGTTTCTGACATATTTTCATTTTCATTTATTCTCCACAGAGTTCTGAATTCATGACTTCCATTTATCCAACCTTGTGCTCTCCCTTTAAAACCAGTCTTCCTATTTGCTTTCAATGGTATTTGGGCTCTGAGCATCTGTAAAGACCCCAGCCTGGCTTATTCTTCTAGTCGTAGTGCCTCCTGTTAATTTTGGTGGTTCAACAGAACCTGTTTATCCTGCCCTGCATCTCTCCAGACCTTACGCTGGTCCAGCCCTGCTGAGGCCCACCCCTCCCAAGATCAAAAAAGGGGGTTCAGACATCCTATAACCGTAGGGTCCTGTGATAGTTATCATATTGAGCAGAACACTCATAAGATATTAAGATTGCTTTGAACACTTGAAATGAACTTTACAATTGGCTTCCACCTATGGAATCCCATGAATGAGGACTGATTTTCCTTAAGAGGAAAAACAATACATCTTTGATTTTTAGATACTGTATGGTACCTTTATATTGCCTGATTCCTTCAAGGGACATAAGGTTAATGAGAGCAAATATGATTCTTGGACATTGTAGTAGGAGAAGAAGGAGGTTGACAGTTGGTCTCATTCTTCCTTGCAGCCTTCAGTCCACTTCTGAACATTGTGTTTCAACTTGTGCACCCACCAAACGAAGGAGATGTAGGTAAGCTAGAGGCTGTCTAGAGGAGAACATTCAGGGTGGGTTGTAGGAATGCAAAGCTACATTATGTAAAGAGAGGTTGAGAAGTCTCGAAAGAGTAAGTTTGGAGAGGAGAAGGCTTGAGGGTGGTTGAGAAAAGGACAAGGAATGTAGTTATCATCAGAATCACCAAATTGTCATGTGAAAGAAAGAACAGATGACTCCAAGAGATTGAAGTTGATTTAGTGGGTCCCAGAAAGACATGATGGGCTCTTTTTTTTAAAAAAAGAAGAATAGTTCAGAGCTGAAATGTGCTGCTCAGGGAGAATATTCTGGACCTCTAGGCAACCAAGCATAAAGTGCATGACCACTTGGTGGGGATGTTGTAGAAGGGATTGACTCATTGATGGGATGATCTGACCAGATGATCTTTAAGGTTTCCTTTTATTCTGAGATTCTGGAGTATTTGAAATTGTCATGACAGGAGATTCCAGCACATTTTTAAAAACTAAAGTCACGATACAGTGCGTGTTTTTAGATAATCTAGGAATCAATTTATTTCTATTGTAATGGCAATGAAATATTAATATGTGGATATGTTCTGTTTTCTCATATAGCAAATTAGACCTCTTTTTTGGTCAGCAAGTGCTATAGAATATTGTCGAAATAAATTTCTCTGCTTTTTCCACTGATTAATCATTTGGGCTCAATTAAGATAAAAACTTAACAAATGTCAGCTTCAGCCCCAATTTTTGGGTTAAAAACATTTCTCTTTTTTCCTTTTTCTTTTGCTCCTTCCAAATTAGTAGAGAGATGATATGCATATTATCACTGACAAATAATATGGTAAATCTGGAAACTCCAGTTAGGAGGACCTATTATTGAATAATTCAGTCTCATTTCTTTCATATGGGCTAAATCTCAGCTTTATTAATTTCTCTCCCATAGTCTTACTTAATCTTCTCAGTCTGAGCTCTTTCCATTTATTTCTATGTCCCTGGACCATTTCCTGTGTTTTGACTAGAGATTGGTCATTTGTGAACATGTTTGTTTCTCCCTACGGATGGCAAAAAGGAATCTTGTCTTGTACATTTTTGTAATCCCCACAACACCTATTGCCCTCCCCTGCATAAAGTGATTCTCAATAAATGTTTGTGGTTTCAATTGATTTCTATCAGAAGCTCACTCTGTTTATTTACCACACGTTTGGTCTAGCAGTTAATATGCTAGCACATTAAATATCCCCTGTGAGATTGTGATGAACTTATCTTGGAAGTTATAGGTCACTACCATTATGTGAGAAGACAACAGACCTGGTGGCTCTGAGTGTATAGGAACATGGCAGAAAAGAAAATGCATTTGACAGGTTTTTTTTAAACATGGTTTTTAAGTGGGAATGGCCTTTTCCTGTGGTCTGGAGCCACTGTTTCCCACTGCTTAGAGTTGTAAAAGAGCAGAGGACACTTGGATCTCATCCCAGATCTACCACCAACTAGCAATGTGGTGTTGGGCTAAGCACGGAGTCTTTCTGGTCTCCACTTCATCTTTAAAACAAAGGAAGTGAAATTCTCTGGATATTTAGCTTCTACTAGCTCTAAAATTCCTTGACAATAAGCTGAGAGATTCCCCCTATTTCTGACATTGTGCCCTTTCCCTCTACTCTTGATAATGTGTGCAACTTCAGACAAGTTATTTAGCCTCTGAGTGGCTCCGCTTCCTAGCTTACAAAGTGGGGGATACCTATTTCTTAGTGCTGTGATCAGGATCAAATGAGTTGATGCATGTAAAGTGTTTAAGCAGTGTCTGATGCAAAAGCAGCACCAACTTAATGTTAGCTCTTTTATTTTGCTACTTTGCTGAAAATATGTCAGTCAGTCCATCCATCCCCTGTTGTTAAAATTACAAACTAATTCCTGACGTGGTGCCTGGCATAGGGAGCATACCCAATACTGGTTTTAAAGCTGTTTCCTATTCCTCTTTCAAGTAGCATTATATAAAGTTGTATTCAGAATATCTTGATCACTCACTTACACTGGTCCCCAATTTGCTATCTTTAACTCATATTCTGTAATGCTCAGTGTGTTTGTTTTTACACAACTGATCTTTGGCTTCTGTCTCATTGTCCCCTGTCCTGAGACTATGGAGAGACTTTGACCTTGCCATTTCCATGTTCATAGAACTCGTCAGTAGTATGTGGAGACAACTGGAACACAGAGATGATGTCGAGGGATATCTGAGTCTAATATTCTAATGGAAAGCTCAGCATCAGAATGCCCCAGTCCTTCTAGAACTTTTATTTTGGCCTGGGCGTGATGTTACATTGACATGACTGGAAGGTCAATCATTTCAGGTCAATATATTAGAAGTTTAATCATATCTATTTAGCATTTTGATCTGCGATAAGTTCTCTTCCAATTTTGTGGATGTGAGGAAATATATCCCATGAAGGTATGAGACAGAAAAATATGAAGGAAACAACAGTGGGGTCTTGAGTGTTAAGGAGTTTGTGCTGTCATTTAATGTGGTGTTCTAGGTGTTCTGAACGCAGGACGCCTTAGAAGATGTTGCTGACACAAAGAAACTCATTGCATACAAAATCCTTTTGTATGTGTAATTCCCTTTAATCCTTCTCACTATTATTTGATTTTTTAGATCTAAGGGTCAACTGAATTTCAGAGAGGTTAAATAACATGCCAGCAGGTAGCCAAGCCAGAATGTGGACTTGTGTCTTCTGACCCTAGGGTGTGTGCTCCAGCGTGTTCAAAGAGGAGAATGTGATGCTGTTTCTGCCAGATTAATCCCGGGTAAAATGCAGAGGCTTCTTGTGCATTTTGTTTGTTTTATTATCGTTAGGCTGTAGTAACATCTCTGATTGTCCAAAGTGGTACACAGCTTTCCAACTTTGAATTTTTGACAGAGTCATGATTTAAAACTTCAAGCATATGATTATGAGATGGTGGTTCTCAACATTTACCACAACCTCCCTGCTAACCACACAGCAGCCAACTCTCAAGATTTCCTCTAGGAGAGTAGAGAGGTTTTTCTCCCCACATGTAGTCCAGCTCCATGGGAAAACATTAGCAGTGACAAATGACTCTCTGAATGAATGCTCAAATCTGAGGTAAATGTGAACCTTTGTTCCTCCACAAGAGGAAGCCACCATCAGAGTATTCTCTATGAAAACATTTGAGAGGCATCATCTGAACCCTTTCGGTCATTATCTATTAGCCTTCAGGAGAATTGCTGTAGTTACTTAGCATGCACTGGGAAGTGTTGTAACTTGAGGCGAAGTTTGTACATTGATCTTTATAGATATTTATATTTATTTCCTTTGGCAGACGTGGACAAAGACATTTTTGAAAAGTAGTTCAAGTCTGTGGACAGACAAAGCAGAATATATTTTTAAAAAATCTACCACAGAAAGGATAATAATAGCTTCCTTGACTGAAGACAACAGACAGGCATAAAATATAAGGGAATTATTTTATCCGGGACAAGAGAATTGCTGTTACAGCAAATTTTGACCTTGTCACAGTCTGGATAACTCTTAGGTTTTAAACTTCCACCCCCATGGACCCCAGTCCACAGAGGAGATAACTGATCTGGGGCTTAGCAGTATTGGCAAGGTGGTGCATTATGGGATTTAGCTATAGAGTGTTTGCTCCCCAAGGAGAGAACTGCAGGAATTTTAAGAACTTGCATCAATTCCCTTGTGTAGAACCAGTGTGTCTAAGTATATTTCAAGTTAAATCCTCAACTCAACACATAAAGCTGCAGTTACACCACGCCTTTAAAAGGAAATTAGAGCGCGGGAATGAGGCCAGACTGACCTTTATCCACCGTTTATCTCTTCAATTGCCCTGTCAGTCCATTTCAGTCACATGTTGGAGAGGCTTTCCGTTTCGCGGAGAGCACGTTCACCTCCCACCCCACTACCACATCGGTGTGAGGCTCTTGATTTTTCTTTTAGGCCCTTAGTAGTGTAGCAATCTGGATTGTTTCTTTAGACATTGTTTCTCTAGCAAATTGATTCATTTCACAACTCTTCTTATGGCAAGTTTTTAAACACTGATTCATCATTTCCCTTTTAAAAAAAAAATGTCCTTAGTAATGGTCTTAGGAAGGTTGATTTGATCTGGTGAGTATGAGATAAAACCTCATCTTTGACAAGTAGCAACAGGTGCTGGTGAGGATGTAGAAGAAACAGAACCCTAGTGGCTGTTGGTCGGGATAAGAACTGGTACAGCTACTATGGAAAACTGTGTGGTGGTTTCTCAGAAAGTTGCTGGAAGCACCATATTATCCAGCAGTAGTTACGCCTCTGGGATTATGTCTGAAGGCAATGAAAACGCTATGTTGAAGAGATACCTGCACCCCATTTATAGCAGCATTATTGACAAAAGCCATGACATGAAAACAACATAAGGTCCACTGATAGCTGAATGAAAAACATGTGATATCTGTGCTTATATCCATATAATGGAATATTATTTAGCTATAAAATGGAACTATAAAAAGTGCTGCCATTTGTGACAACATGGATGGACCTTGAGAACATTGTACTAAATGAAATAAGTCAGAGAGAGACATATACTGTGTGATCTCACTTATATGTGGAATCCACAAATAACAAAGCAAGAAACCAAAATCATACAAAGAGAAATCAGATTTGTGGTTATCACAGGTGAGGGGTGAGGGAAATGAAGGAAGGTGGTCAAAAGGTACAAACTTCCACTTCAGATGACTAAGTAGTAGGAATGTGATGTACAGTGTGATGACTGTGGTGGTTAACACCGCTGTATGAGATACGTGTTAAGAAAGTAAATCCTAACAGTTCTTTTTTTTTTTTTTTTAAGATTTTATTTATTTATGTGACAGAGAGACAGCCAGTGAGAGAGGGAACACAGCAGGGGAGTGGGAGAGGAAGAAGCAGGCTTCCAGCGGAGAAGCCTGGTGTGGGACTCGATCCCAGAACGCCGGGATCACGCCCTAAGCCGAAGGCAGATGCTTAACAACTGTGCTACCCAGGCGCCCCAATCCTAACAGTTCTTATCACAAGGAAAAGACCTTTTTTTCTTTTTCATTTTTTGCATCTCTATGAGATGATGGATGTTAACTAAACTTATTGTGGTCATCATTTCACAATATATATAAGTCAAAATCACTATGCTATACACCTTAAACTTATGCAGTGCTATATGTCTTTTATATCTTAATAAAACTGGGGGAAGGAAATAGAAAACCCACCCAGTCTTTGAAGTAATACAATATACCTTAGTGGCATAATAACTAGATTGCTTAGATGAGAGGCATGCTCATTAGGGCAATTTAGTGGCATCATGACTAGCATCTTTTATTCATATTACTGCTTGTTTTTCAGATGTAATCTGGGAGAGAGTGGCAGTAAATAACCATTCTAGCTGCTTCACTAGAGATGGTGAGATTCCCTGGGTTCATGTGGAAAAAACGGGATAGCAATACAGATAATTTCACAAATTCATGAAGCTAATGGTTTATCTATTTCATACATAAAATTTGTATTAATTTTATCCCTGATCACACGTTACAAGTACATCTCATTGCTTGTAGAGTTTAATGATAACATTGCCATCTGTGTGCGTATGTTGGGGGGGATGGTAACTTGGAAGACAAACACATGGCACAGGTGGTACAGGTCTTAGGACGTTGCAGTTGGTGGATTGGCCATGTGTTTTTGCTCCTAGTCATCTGCATTGAATAAGTACATTTTGAACTATTCCAAGCAGGTCAAAATTACCTGACATTGTTCAGGTAGTGCTTTGGTGTTCTTCTGTTGACCTTTTGTCTGTTACTTGACTTTGGTTAAGTAGGGTGTCACGACATGGGTATCCTGTCATTTCATATTCTAGCCAGGTCTTATATCTATCTCAATGTGTATCTGTGAGGTAGTCTTGCTGTCTGATGGGGGTTGCTAGTGAGAAATATATGAGTTTGAAACAAAAACTATTTTTATTTTTGTGGCGTGATGACCAATAAGCCATTCATTCTATTTGACTTAAACTGATCACAGTAGTAGGTTATGGTCTCTTCAACACAGTACTGACATCATGACTGTTTTTAATGACTTCCAACATAGGAAGAAAAACTAAGAACTCAGAACTCAGGGTGGGTGTGGTAGGGGAATTATAGTATAAAATCCATATGTTTTAGAATTGGTTGTACTATATGAGGTTGGAAGAGCTCAGGTATGTTTTGGGTTAGTTCAGTCCCTCAAACTATTCCTTTCAAATGTTTTCTTTCAACCAAATCTGAAACACATTTTGCCAAAACCTTTTTTCCCTTAATTTTTAAAGCCATGTGTATTTAAAGGGACATTTAATCCATATGTTTTGGCTCATTTACACTTAACTCATCAAGATATTGTTTTTAAGAGCTATTTGAGCTCCACGAAGCCCATTTTATAAGTCTTTTCTTCCGCAGTACTAGGAAGTTGTGTTTTGCTGGAAACAGAAATTGAACCCACAAAATAATTAAGTTCGGATGAAAATTGAGAATGTACAAGATTTTTGAGAGCCACCAAACTTCACTTAGAAAACTATGTTATCCTCCTGTAGTTTTTTAGTTATTTCTTCTAAGTACCAATATACTTTAGCCAGGATGCTAAACTTGATCATCTATTAAATCTTTCCTTCCCAGTTAAATAACTGAATGCTTATTGCCCAGAATGTGTTCTTTAATGTAAAGGATAAAAGCAAATTCAAAAATAAGAAGAATACATGAAAGAGTGAGCTCTAAACTCCTTTAGAGGTTGATGCAGAGCTGTAAACTTAGGCCTTCAGGGTGCCTTCCTTTGCTGTTCCTACCAGCGTTTCCATAGAGTTCTGCCTGCTCTTTTCCTTCAAAGTTCTTTCTGCTGCATTGCAGGGAGATAAGGAGCTGCTGCTGCACGGGATCTCACCACGTTATGTCCTCTGCACCTCCAGGATCCTCAGATTTGTCCTGCTGGGTAGAGGGATGACTCTGGGGCACTTATGAAATATATAGTAGGATTGCCCATCTGTCTAGTATTTCCCCAGAGGTTCAGGTTCTCAAGACATTCCCAGAGAGAATTCCAGAAAATCAGTACATGTTTTACATAGAATACACATAGACAGTGTCTGTAAAAAGTTGTGAAGGTGAAAAGCTTTTCAATTCAATAATGACCTAAAGTTATAATCTCAGAGTTGGGCACCTCTGAAACAAATTTTTCCCTTTGAGCCTCAATATCCAATGAAAAAGAATGACCCTTTTATTAAGAAATTAGCAACAGCTACAAAAATATTCTACAACTCAGTTTCATCCACATGCCTCAGAATTGCTTGAGCAAGATTTCTAGAGTACGTTGAATTGTTGACACTCTTTTCTTCTCATGTGTGAGTAGACGAAGAGTAAAAATCTTTTTCTTTTTTTTTTTTAAAAAGATTTATTTATTTATTTATTTATTTATTTATTTGAGAGAGAGAGAGAGTGGGTAGGGGCCAGAGGGAGAAAGAGAGAATCTCAGGCAGACTCCCCAACTGAGAGCAGAGCCTGACGCTGGGCTTAATCTCATTACCCTGAGATCATGACCCTGAAATCAAGAGTTGGATGCTCAACTGACTGAGCCACCCAGGTGCCCCAAAATCTTTTTCAATTAGAGAAAATGTGAGTAAAAGTGAGCATGATTTTTATATTGACAGTAAAATACAAAAATGTATGCTATGATTAGGTGAATATCAGTTAATATAAATAAAAATCTTCAAGATCTTAACAGTCTGAACAGCTGAAAGTAAATTATATTTCTTCAAAGACTAGTTTTTACTGTAGGAAATCAAATTTGTTGTACAATATTAATGGGTAAAATGAGTTTGATAGGGCAGTTTTGTGTACTTTTTTTATCTTTCTTTTTAGAATGAATGTGTGTTCTTTTCTCTCAACATTGCATCCAGAGTATATTTATCATCTGAAGTTCACACCAAGACTTCCCTTGACAATTAGGTGTACTGTCTGTAAAGAAGTGAGTTGTCAATCTACATGGAATTCTTGAAAAGTTTACTATTTTTTTTTTTGATTAGAGAACAGATATCCATCATTCTGAACTTTTCAAGCCTCTCACAAGTACATAAAGGAACCTGGTTACCAGATGTTTAATATCTATGAGAGAGAAAGAGAAATTCAATGATATAGTGGTCTCTTCTGAAACATAGTATTAGAAAATTGAATTGTAATAATCTTGAATAATAACTTTCAATGTTTTTTCACAATAAACCTATTTCATTGACCTGAATTTATGGTCAGTTTATTATTTTTATATTTTAACACTAGTAAAGTTATGGGAAAATCACATATTTAGACGTGTGTGAATACATGTAAATTGTATTTATCAAAATTTTAAAATGTCAGTAAACCAGTTCTCATAGACATTAACTCAACAGTAAAGCATACTTAGCAACAAAGTTTGCTTTTATGAGCTTATATATGATGTGTCTTTTATTTTCCTGATGCTATCCTCGAGTTAACTAATAATGCAAACTTCAAGAAATGGTATGGATAGTATGAAACGTAGAAATAGTTAAAGCTCTTTCTTATATTTTCAGTTTCCTTTATTAATATTTAATAGTATAACTAATAAATATATGTAGGCCATAAAACAATACAGGCATACCTCATCTTATTGCACTTTGCTTTATTGTGCTTCGCAGATACTGAGTTTTTTATAGATTGAAGGTTTGTGGCAAGTCTGCAGTGAGCAGGTCTGTTTGTGCCATTTTTCTGACAGCATTTGCTCACTTTGTGTCTCCATGTCATGTTTTGGTAATTCTCACTATATTTCAAACTTTTTCATTATTGTTATGATTTATTATGGTGATGGGTGGTCAATGATTACAACTCACTGAAAGCTCAGATGATTGTTAACATTTTTTAGCAATAAAGTATTTTTAAATTAAGGTATGTACATTTTTTTTAAGACATAATGCTGTTGCACACCCAATAGACTACAGTATAGTGTAAACATAACTTTTATATGTACTAGGAAATCAAAAAATTCTTTTGACTCACTTTATTGTAATATCTGCTTTACTTCAGGGGTCTGGAACTGAACTTGCAATATATCTGAGGAATAACTGTATTATAGATAAAGCTACACTCTCCTTTGATCATCACCATCAATCCTGATTCTTTTTTGAGAAGTACCAACAACATATAATTTGATGTGTATCTTTCCAGACCATTTTACTTTGACTAATGTGAGATATATTTATGGCCCTAGGCTATCTGCAGCACTTTAAAAAAATGTGGGTTTTAAAATATAAATTATATTTTAATGTATATATTATTCCTCAGTCTATTTGACCACCTTGATAAACTTTCTAATGAACTGTAATAATTTATGAGGTGATTTTCTCAGATTTTTTTGGTAGATGGTAATATCATATTTAAATAATGTTAATTTTATCTTTTCCTTTTTGATCCTTAGATCTCTTTTTTTTCTTGGATAGACAAGGATAGAGAGTAAGAATTGAATAGATAATGATAATATCAGTATCTTTTATTATTCCTTACTTGTATACTGCTTCTAATATGTCATCCATTAAGCATGATACTTATATAATTCAACTACCGACACTTTATTAAGGTAAAATTTTCCTTCTATTCCTAGTTTGCTAAGAAAAAAAAAATCAGGTGTTAAATTTCATCCAATGTCTTTACATTATTTAGCTTTTGTCTTTTATCTTTTAATACAGAGAATTGATGGATTTTCTAGTATTGAGCCATCCTTGCATTCCTGAGATAAACCAAATTTGATCTTGATATATAATTTTAAAAAATACATCTATAAATTTTACTTGCTGATGTTTTATTTAATGTGTATATGTCTTTATTTGTATATGTGATTGGGCCCTAGTTTCTTTTCTTGTGCTTTTGTCTTCTTTTGGAATCAGTGCTATATTTGCTCAGCAAAGTGGGTCACATGACTTCTATCTTTTTCTTTGCTCTGGAAAGTTTATATAATAGGGGAATTATCTGTTTTCTAAGGGTGTGATAAAATTTCCATGTGAAACTTGGATTGGGTACCTTTTGAAATATAACATTTTCACAATTAGTTTAATTTCTAATTCAGTGGTTATTCTTTTGTGTGAATCTTTTAAGCTTTTCTTTGAGCCAGTTTTGGTGATCCACATATTTTTTTCTGGAAAATTGTCCATTTCAGCTAAGGGTTCATCCAGGTATGCTAAATTTGCCACTTAAAAATAAAAGATGTAGTATTTCTTTCCTACATCTCAGGTTAAGAGTAGAGGAATTGCTTTTCTTGCCAAGTTAATTTTAACTTTTGTACCAGTAAAACAAACTATATGCTACTCCAGCTTTTGTGATGTCTCCAATGAAATTAGGTATTTTGCTATAGGCAATAAGTGTAGGAAATTTTGCCTTTTTTTTTTAACCAAGTGGTAATGCATTTAAATAATGCCACCCCCAACTCCAGCTTCAAGAATCAGAAAATTCCACAATTCTTCTAATTTTCTTAAACTCTGTGTGTTTCCTTATCAATAGAATTGAAAAAAAATATCTTGCTATCTTACAGAGGTAGTAGCTATGTTAAAGCATATAATGACTCCACTGACCTCTACCCATAGTTTGTTTGTATTAAATTATAGGAATAGGTTTTTTTTATTAATAGGTACCCTTTGCTTTAAAGGAAATGTACTTAGTGTAAGCAGTGTATTTACATAAGAGAATTTTCCTCAATGGATAAGTAATTGGAATTGAATCTGGAGCTTTGGATTGTTGTCTAATCATCCTAATTAAATAGCAGTGTAAAACATAAGTTGACTACTTTGTCTAATTTGAGTTATCAAACTTAATTAAAAGCAAAGCAAATAAAAAGCTATTGTACTTAGTTAATTGTGGTTCTAATCAATGTAATCAGTCAAGTAAGTTAAGTAGTCAAAAGTAGTTGTGTTTTCATACACATAGTAAATCAGTGAGAATGATTTTGCTGACTTAGTAGAGATTGTATGAAAGTAGCAGGTCTGAAGATGTTGTGCAAGCATAAATCTGTAGGTTTTTCTGCTGTTGCAAAAGTTAAGATGTATTTGGCATGGAGAGAAATTTCTCCACTCTATGCCTGCCAAGCCTGGCAGGACAGTGAAGGTGATATGAGAAGAAAAGTTCAGGAGAGGAGGTCAAGAAGCTAAATTAGAAGTTCTGTTCAGTTTGGGGCGCATAGTTAACTAACTTAAATCATTATTTTGTACAAGTATGTGTATGGTGTATATTCAGTAGCAGCTCAAGAACCTTTCTTCAGCAACATTTGCTCAGTTTTGCCCTTTATCTTTGATTTTCTTAAGAAGATAAATGTCTTTTATACGAAGGCTGAATGAAATCCAGTCTCATTAATTAAATAACTTTTTCTTTCTCTTAGCATTGCCTTAAGATTTCATTATTCCAAGACTCTTTCTGTCTTAATTTTCCTGTCAATTTTGAGTATTCCTTTCTCTGTTATACCCTACCAGGAAAAAATCTCCCACTTTCTCCTAGCAGACCACTTGTCTTAACGGCCCTAAATTTTCAGATCTAAGACACAAAATTAAATGGTTAGAAGTTTGTGTTTTTTAATGCTTTCTTGCAGTATTCTCCTCAAGGGAGTTTTAAACTGTACCACCTAGCAATAAATCTACTTTTTTATTGGTGGGGGTCCCTGACTTTTTTGTGATGTGGAGATTTCTATATCTCATCAGTTCTTCATCCCTGGAAAAAAAATAGGTAGGTGATATATAGTGAGAAGAAAGAGTGTATTGGAGAAAGGAGGGGAGGGATGATTATTAAGGAAATCATGCTTGCATTGCTCTGTGTAGTAAGGGCACACTTTTTAGTCCGACTATGCCATGTCCTCAAGAGACATTCCTTTAAAGGGGGGACCTAAATACTGGATGTGTTGTGATTGCATGTTGACATTTGGCTTTGATTGTGCTTGTATTAAATTACGATTTCTGAACATCAGTATCATCTGTCTTATTTTTAAATGAGTGGAATTTTCCAATTGACTAACCTTGAATTTTATGCAACAAAGGCTGTTACTTCCAATTTGTAGGTAGAAATGGCATCAAGAAATAGAGAAGGAACCTGGATCGTGTGGTTAGAAAACCCACATTGGAACTCTACCTCTGCCATATTTTAGCTGAGTAAATTTGATGAGGGTATTCACAATTCCTGAATTTCGGTATACACATTGGTAGGAATGATAATATCGATCTCATAGAGCTGTTGTAAAGATAAAATGAAATGTCGTTCATAAAGCACTGGTGAGGCCTGGTGTGTAGAAAACCTTTGATGTTAATTCCTCTTTTCCTCACTAGCTATATTAACAGTGCTGGGAGCAAGGAGATCGTTCTGTTCCAGTCTCTATTTCTTACAAACTATATGACCTTGGTGATTCCCATACATGTTTCTTTACTATAAAATGGGAAGAAATATCTTCCCAAATGAAAATCTGTTTTACAGAAATTTTATGGCTTTCAAATGAGAAAGTAATATGCAATAAATTTTGGAAATTGTAAGTACTAAGGAAATATAAGCCATTCTTTTTAAAAGTAGATATTAATTCAGGCACCGATATGCATATATTGTATCTTATCACAAAAGCACAATAAACAAGCATTTAGGAAAGAGCAAGTCTTAATATCTAAGATCATATTTTGCCACATTTATCCTTGGTCATTTTCTAAGTCCATGTGCAAATAAGATTTGAAAAAATAATTTTTTTCTCACTATTGATATTTGTTCTTTTACAAATATCATTGTGGGACAATGAAAACCACTTCATTTCCTGAGAAACAATTAAGAGCATATTGAATCTTCTCCTAGAAAATATATACATACAATGGTAAGAAGATCAGGAGTTTTATTTTGAAGGAAAGTAAGTTGACAAATTTAGGTTGAAAAAGAAATGAGATTATTTATCAAGGTCAAATGAAAATAAATATTGTTAGAAGTTTTGTTTTGTTTTTAGAGATAATATTATTTCAACATATTATAATATCATAGTTTTAGAGATAATACGTGACAGTAAGTTTGCTTGAGTAGCCGATTTTCTTTTCTGTTTGATTTTTTGAAAATTGCATCAGATTTGGAAAAGAGATAAGAATGAGCTCTATTACTGTCATGGGGACCCTTTCTGCACAAGAGAACTGATTTACCAGCCTGCCAAATCACTGACCATAGCCCTAGAAAAGAAGGGTTTGATTTTTTTCTTTTTGAAATTGGAATAACGCATGACATTGCTTTATGTAATTAGGTGTCAACCCAGTTGCATACATAAGCTTTGTGCTGATAAGTGGAGAGTCTGTGATAATGCTTATAAGTACTTCGGAGTCTGGGCTCTCTGATGGGGCCACTTGACTCACTGTGATCTGAGTTGGAACACGCTGCTTTATTCCACAGCCATCTAGACTGAGAGTGAGGAAGAACAATTTACCAGCTAAAGCAACAAAGCGATTGAGGTAGACAGAAAGTAATTAGTTTTTAATGATCTTTTGGAAGTCACATGAATAGATTGATTTCTGTTTTGATCTTGCTTGAATTAATAGCGGCTTTTGAGTTTTCAATCCCACTTCGGCATGCATTGTTTCTCCATTTCACGGTCTAGCGCTCCTGCAGTTCAGGTTTTACTTGGACCATTGTTCCATTTTGTAAGGCTCTGCCCAGTGTTTTTGTGCTCTTCAGCTTTAAACATTGTTGTGGTGTTTTCCTTTTATTTCTATAGCTGTTTCCTCTTGGGAATTTGATGGGGTTATTATCACTTCCAAGGGGCTAACATCCAAATTGGAGGTTCGTCATCAATTCATTTCTCTCTGAGACAAGCTCCATAGTACTCCTTGCGAAGAGTGGTTTCAGCCTTGTTCTGGTTAGAGCTCAGACTTTCCCTTCTCTCCTTTTTGGGTTATCTGAGTTATTTAGAACCAACTAATGAGGTTGTAAGGAAGCGGTTCGTATGACTGGAACGGCTGTTAGGACTAAAAAGTTTTTCCCAATAATAAATTTTCTTCTCTCCAAAGCTTTCCAGACAATGACAACATCCCCAGTTTCTACTCCAGCTTTGCCACTGATTCCCTATTTCACTGGCAGACAGGTGTCTGTATTCCTCTACTCTGCTTCCCACGTGCCCATCCAATCCTCAGACACTTTTCCTTGTCAGGAAGGTAGTAAAGGCTCACAGTTTTTTCCTTCTTTCTTGTTGGTTTGTTTGTTTTTGGTCCATCAAGCTATGCATGTGTATTTTTTAAAGTTTTTTTTTTTAAGAAAATGTGGAAAATGAAAAAAATCAGTCAATTTTGAAGCAATTAGAGACTTTCAACATTTTAAAATAGACCTCCTGGTTCTTCTATATAATCGTATTCTTCAATATGTGATAATTTTTATATAGTTATGCTTTAAAATAATTTTTCATTTAAAGAGATCATTTTTCTATGTCAAAAAATATAGATCTCCATGATAATTTTCAAAGACTGCCAGAAAAAGTACTGCATGTTTATGGTCCTGGGCTTTAGGATGGCTAACGGAAGAAAATAGAAGTGATTTGAAACTAGTAAAAGATCAAATAAACACCACTGCTAAAGACCTTCTGGAAAGGAGAAATAGGAACAAACAAGCTTAAAAAAGTCAAAAGAAATTACCTTCTGGTATGAATCAACAGATTTTAGACCAGTAACCGAACACTACACTTACACTAAGTGTGAATACTTTGGAAATTGAATGTCTGAGTGCTGGGAGTGCTGGGATTCTGAATCTTCTTGGTCTGTCATTCACTTCCCCACACTCCACAGGACAGAGGAGGGAAGTGGAAAATGGAAGAGAGTGCAGGAAAAAAGTAGAAGATAAGATGCAGGAGCCAAACTGGACAAGAGAGAAAGAGAATGCTGGGCTAGCATGTTGAGAAGAAGCCTTAAGAGAGGAAAAGGGAGGGGCTTCAGGATATTTACAGCCAACATTCCATTTAGCACCAGGCACCCAGTGGAGAAGAGGCAATTTATCCTTGTCATAAACCTGGCTGCTCTGCTTCTCCTGCTGCCAGGCATTTTGTTCCCAGAAGAAGGGGCTACCCAGGAATGTAAGGGGAGGTAGGGGGTGGGTGGGAGGGAAGGTCAGGAAGAGCTTTCATGGCCAGCACCCTTAGTCAATTTCAGGTTAGATTACAGCCTTGTCATTTTGCCTTTGTTTATTACTCTCTTTTGGTTTCCATTTTGTGTTTTGTAGAGTTGGGCATCTCTAGCTCTCCATTTCTTCCTTTTATTTAACTAAGTGTAGTCCTTTAAACATTTATTTAAAATCCTTTCTAACAATGCCGTAAAATGCTATTGTGTTTTTCTTCAATCTTTTACCTTATAGAAGTCAAAATCTTCTGAGTTTGTAAAAACAAATCTTCAGTCTGACTGAGGGTTTATATTAATCTACCATCTTTGTGATTTTAATATTTCAATGGCAGATATCCCACATGATTTTTTTATTCTGTACATTTTATTTCATGAGGATGTCTGAATATGGTCCATTCACTGAATCCTTTTGAACCTAACCTTCACCAAAAGGACAAATGGTCGCTTTCTTTTGTGTCAGTGACTAAGTTTGGATACACAATGTTCATCTTCCAGTGACCTTTGGGGTAATTTGTACTTTGGGCATTTTTTCGAATTAAGGAAGGAATAATAACAGTCACCTATTCTTATGAATTCAACCTCACCCATAATGCAGCACTTGGGGAATTTTCCACCTTTCCCAACAGTAAATCATACAGCTATAGTAAAGATACTCAGTGTCCTCATCATGAAATAGAGTTTGTGTAACACATTGGCCTACTTGCTCCAGTGGGAAAAGACATAGCAGGATTAAGCAGTGGATTCAAACTGTGGCCCTGTCTTCTGCCAAATGATCTTCTGACTAGAATTTGGTTTCTTCAGGTGTTTAAGGAGGATATAATAATATTTGTCTCAAGGAGTTGTGGTGGTGACTCAAGGATGTTTTCTAAGTGCCCAGCACATAGTAAGTCCTCTGTAAGTAGTAAGTGCTGGCTCATTACCATTGTTTATATTAATAACACCTATTAGCCATAACTTTAAGTCCTTATCTGCTGTTTAGGGATTAAAATTAGCAGACATGAATCACCTAGAAGGTATTTAAGTGTTAAACTGTAAGATAATAACTATGTTTTCAATTGCAGGCCCTCAAATGAAGGAAAGATTTATGTGGGCCAGCTGATGGGGGAAAGAAGACTTCCCTAAAGAGGTAAGAACTGAATTGGGCCTTGAAGCACAGATAGAATTTAAAACATAAAAAAGAGAATTTAAGGTTCAAGAGACAGGAAGTCAAAGAGAAAAGTGTGAGTAAGCACATAACAAAAAAAGGATAAGGTTTCAGAGCTATTTTTCTGGTTATTTGTCCAGCAGTTATTCTTTACTTTTTCCTTTCTATCAGTGCCCTGTTATTAAATTAAATTAAGGTTTTTTTTTTCTTTTTAGCTGTGACCTGCATCAAAATAATAAATATGGTTATAGTGTCATGCCATTTTAAATCCTTATGAATCTTGGTTAGTTTAGTATTCAGCTGTTGCTTTGAAAGCATACCATTTTGGAATTAATTCTAGGGAGCTATGTTTGTAAGATTGCATATATTTTAGGCAAATTGAAAGAGTTAATATTCCTAGGGACAAGATGAAATTTCTAAGGAAAAGCATTGCATTTCAACAACTAGTAAACACATCTCTTGTCTATGCTAGCTGTTCCTCCATTCCCTAGAGAAATCATATTGAGCAGTCTACTGTCGTAAGATAGAGTGCTATGGAGGGCTTGGTCCCTGCAGTCACCTCTTGTCTTCTGCACTCCCCCACAGTCCCAACTGTGAAGGAAACTTCAGAGGTGGGGACTTACAGTGAAGTGGAACCACCCAGGGAGTCAGGGGGTGCTGAGGACTCTACAGTTGAAACAGGTTAAAAATATAACCCAGAATTTCACTGCCACTGTAAATGGAAGATTAGGGAGGTGGTTTTTTTTTTTTTTTTAATCCTGAGATTGAATGATGCTCTGTATAATAAAATTTAGAGAGAGATGGAATTAAACTGTACCTAGTGATGTACTTCTTTAGTTCTTACTCTCTACAAATATCATTTATTACTGCTCCTCATATTGCCCTGCTGGTCTCTTTGTTGGCCTGGTCTATGGTCAGTGACCGACCGGCCAGGCCATGGGGTCCCGACCAACATTGCCTCACTGGGCAAAGGCAACATGGCTGCCTTCAAGGCCCAGCCTGTCCATCCATTTTTACCTTTAGCCCTTAATTAAATGTAGGGGCAGTTTACGTGATCTATTTAATTACATGCATTCTTTCCCAAAGCCTTTTACTTTCCGTGGAAGCCTCTGTATTGAAAGACTCTGTTGGCCACTGTATCTAAGCATCACTTGGAAGCATAGCAGGAAAGGCAATATAGCTTAGTGTGTTTGAAACTAAACAGATGTGGGTTGAAGTTCTGTCTCCATCAGTTGTTAGCTGTATGATCGGGAGCAAGTTATTTAACCTTGTTTTCTCCCTGGTAAAATAGGAATAATAATAGTATTTATTGCAAAGTTTTTTAAAAAATAAGGAGTAAAAGAAAAAGTATGTTTAGGTCACTTAGAAGAGTGATTGATACATAGTGAATCACTCATTAAATGAAGTTGATTATTACTCAGTAACCAATCTATCAATAATAAATGTGACTATTAATGACCAATGTAATAATATACTTCTATCATTAATACACTCTTTAATAAATATAATGATTAACATTGAAAATACCTACTGTTAGCTACTACTACAATCGTTATCATAGTGTTTGATTTAGTTAACTTTGTCAGTTCCCTGACCTGTCACGTGCGGAGAATATTACCTACAGGCTGCTGTTGTGAGTTACACCCAGACTTACCTGAGAGATGGGGTTATGGCTGATGGCCGTGCTTTGCAGACCACACAATAGTTATTACGGCAAAGATGGAAACAAGTAGATGATGTCTGGTAGCACTTCTGACCAGAACCTTCAAGACAGAGCTCTGGGGAGTGCTAGCCTTTTAAAAGTTAGGGCCAGTGTTTCTGCAGAGTCAGGCGGATGGTTGGCAATGGAGCAGAATGCTGGGTCCTGAAAGGGGGGCCGAGCAGCTTCGCATTCTGTTTCCTTTGCCTGGCTCAGCCAGTGTGGCGTTAGTCCTCTTGTATGTGCTGCGTAACTATAGAATTCGTCATCTTCTAAGAGAATTACTTTGCTAGGGGACATTCTTTTTTCCTTTTCTTCTTTTGTAACTTTCTTGGCATGATCTCACTGGCCTCCACCTTGGGTTAGACACTTTGTGAGGCCTTTTACCTGCATCATTTAATACTGTCCTTATAATCATCCTCTGCAGTGTGCATTGTCACCTGTATTTACAGGTACTTCACTAACTTGCCTAATAATAAAAGGTAGAGCTGGGATTAAAGCCTTTATCAAACTGAAGGTTAAGTCTGTTCTTTCCATGGCATTAGTTCTCTGATGCTCGTATTGCTTAAGCATCTATACTTATTGCTTAAGTATAGAAAAAGGGCATAAAAGGGAGTCGTTGTCTGGGGAGAGTAGGGCTGCTTCCCTAGGGGGGCTTTGAAAGTGGACGGGGAGACTTCGGATGGTCACAGTGACTGGGGTGAGGAGGTGCTGCTAGATTTGGAAGGCGGGGGCCATGGATACGAAATGTTTTGTGGTGTTCTGGATGGTACGATTGGAGGATAGTCCCACCCGAAATGCCATTTGTGGCCTCAGACCAGGGACTAGGTGATTCAGAAATGTCTCTTGCTACTTCTTCTGAAGTGGTAGAAGGGGGCTGTGGTGGGTTCGTGGCTATATTTTGTAGTCTTTGCTCGCATGCATCTTACAGTGTAGAAAAACCCAGCCCTCACTTCCTAAGTAAGACTCTTGTTTCTCTTCGGGTGTTTTGTTAAATGCTCTTTATAACCCTTATCACAACTTATTAATCTCTGTATCCCATACCACACAAATGTGAGTGTGGACTCCATTTTGTTCATTGCTGATTCTATGGTGGCCAGCATAGAGTCTGGTTAATAGTAGGTGCTCAAGTAATGCTTACTAATATAAGCTTTCTCTATCCTGTAGAAAGCCCAGAAAACAAGCTTAAAAGCTTGAATTTATTTGTGCTCACTGCACTTCCTCCCCGCCTCACAAATAAGCAGAACCAGATACCTTAGCTTGGCTGGAATAAAAAAAAAAACATGAGCAGTTTGGTGGTCATTAAGTATGCTGCATGTCATTATTTCTGAATTTTTGCTCCTTCCCTGACTCACAGATGCTCTGAAAGTTTAGGGTTCTCACTTGGTCACCAGCAATCTTCTAGGAAGGGAAGTTCAGCTTTTGGAATCTGGCGGAGCAACCGGCGCCTTACAAAGATTAGTTTCACTTTAGCTCCCTTAAGTTGTAGCGTTTTTCCCTTTGGGCACTTTGAGTGATGTGGCTGTTGCCAGAGCCAGGATCTGTATTCTAAAACAGTTAGCAAATTTTTCAAGGAGACACTTGAATTAATCACAATCATTAGTTCTCATTTTTCACCCACTAAACTTTGAAATATTATTTATTTTCCCTTGTGGCATTTGTCTATACGTCAGGGATATTTTCCTCTTTCTTAGCATTTAAATAGGCTTTCATATATGATGAATGTATGGAGCACTTCAGGTTGGCACTGGTACTTTTTTTTTTTTAAAGACTTAGCATGCACGGGGGTGGGGAGGAGGGGCAGAGGGAGAGAATTTTAATCATTCTCCCAATGGAGAGCTGGATCTCACGATCCTGAGATCAGGACCTGAGCTGAAACCAAAAGTTTGGTGCTTAACCGAGTGAGTCACCCAGGTGCTCCATGCCCTGGTACTTTTAAATTACTAATTAAAATGCCTCAGAAGCCTTTGAGAAAGAACTACATAATTTTCCATCTTATTTATGAGACTTCAGTTGTCATGTGACTCGCCTAAGATCCCTTAGCAAGTAAGTTGAGGGTTTAAAGTAAGACCCAAACATTCTTGATCCTTAATTATTTGGCTTTAACATTTTTTTCTTTTCCTTCCTTCCTTCTTCCTCCCTCCCTTTCTCTCTCTCTCCTTTCTTTTTTACTTTTCTTTCTTTCTCTCAAGGAACTTCATTATTTACTTTCTTCCACATCTGACATGAAATTGCTAACTTTCTTGTTATAATTGTTACCTTAGACTAAGAGGTCGAGGTAGAGCCAAGTGGAGATGATTAAGGTAGGTTAGACAGCGTCATGGAAGCTGCTCACCATCTCCCTCTCTCTTCCCTTAGTGTTACAGTTTCCCACATTCTTAATACCCTCCTTCAGTTTCTTGAAAAAAATGGCCGCTTTTGTCTACTATCTTCTTTCTTTGCCTACTCTTTTATTCACTCTTATAACCTTTCTCATTAAAGCATCTTTTTCTTTCTCCTTCCCTGTTGCAGGCACCATGTGTTCTGATTTTGTTGGTTTGTTTTCTCTCTCTTTTTCTGGGGGAACAAGCGAGGTAAGGGTGGTAGCGGAGTGTGTGTCTCCACACAGAAAAGTTTAAAACTGCTAGCTGAATGAAACTTTATGACTTTCTGAAATGCGAATTAGGTTGTACTGTGCTGGCTCATTTTGGATTAATGCATTTCATCAAGTGGCTGGAAAAAAAATCTATCAGCAAGCTTACAATTTTTGAAACCATTTAAAGAAAATGCGTAATGAGGAAGAGGACAATGGACACAAATGCACTTCACCCTCTGATGGTCAAAGAGAATTGTCTTTAACTTGATAATGTGTTTGAAAAAAAGAGGAGACATTGACTTGGGAAGTTACTGCCCTCGCCCTGAGTAGAATCCGAGGATTACTGGCATTAGGAGGAGAGATTGCAGATTATGGTTACTAAATGGAAGGATTACTGAGATACACATGCCTCAGGCTTGAAGAAGACAATGGGAATTAAGAGATTATAATGAATAGAGAGTGGTATTAACTGTTTTTCCAGGGTTGAATACTTTACAAAAGAAATGGGAACAACTATTTCTCAGGCTAATGTGTAGAGCGGGGCTGGAGCCGGGGTTGATTTTATGTACTCTTTCCAGTCTTGGACCCCAAAACTTTAGGTTCTGTATGGTAGTCCCAGGAGAGAAGATGGCAGTTGTGTTGATTTTGGTATTGTTTCAATCTCAGTCTTGATTTGTTGTCTCAGTGCATTCACTTTTTGCCCTTCCTTGGTCGCTGCTATTATAATTCAAACAGTAAAGGCTGGTGTAGGAATTCTACCTGAGGCATCTGTGGAAGAGGGTACAAGGTCCCTCCTCTGGTTTTCAGAGACCTGGAGTCTAAACCCAGTTCTGATCCAAAGAATGTGACTGAATTTCTCAGATCCTCAGGTACTTCATCTGCAGTATGGAAGGAGTGACGCTAGATGATGTTCACAATTCCAGATGTTGCTAAAAATATAGGTGCCTATCAAAAATATGCAAGCATATTAATTGGAAGCATTGGGAATCTATTCAACTGCTCAATGGTATTATATTTTGGAAATATCAGACGAGAGTTCATGAATGTTTTTTCTTTAAGGCTATTAACATTTATGAGATTTAGACAGACCCTATTGGGACAATGATTTCATTTTAAAAGGGCTAATAACTCTTTATTTAAGAATAATAAAACAAATTTACATATAAAACATAAAACATTTAAACATTTCCCTAAAGTGTGTTTTAGTCCAAATGTTGCTAATTTGTGGGAACCAATAGGCAAAACTCTTGACATTGAAATAAACTGAAATGATGTCTGATCTGGTTTTAGTCTGACGTACTTTATTTAGTTCCAGAACTCCTATAAGAGTAAATCCACGTTTTGATCATGTACTTACACTTGACATAAGATTAAAATATACACGTTATACTATCAATTATAATATAAAAATATAACTAAGAAGATACTGTTACTTTAAGTCTTTCTTTAAAAAAAACTAGGAAACATTCTTAGTGGTTGTGCTTTCTTTATATAGCTGGGTTAATCTCTTAGTTGCTAAGGGCAGATTGATTTGTTTATAAACTTGTTAAACCAAATCTGCACACAACCACATCACAGATAATAGAGTGGGAAAAGACCGCTCAAATTGTCAGTCTGCATCCACTCACCACCTCGGTCTTATTAATGTCTAACTTTTTCAGCATTGTATTCCACATTGCATGTTTTGCACGTTGTATTTTTAAATGATGTGCTGACGATGATTGTTAACCATGTGTGTGGGTGGGGCTGAAAAGAACTGATGTGCGACCAGAAATCCTTTTCCAATGACATACCCAGGCTGGGCTACTGTCAGTGAGTCATTCTTGCTTCGATGACATTGGAGCTCCCATACTCGGTCTCGTGTCTTTGACGCAGCCCAGCAGATGCCAAGCATGTTTACTCCACATTGGTACCACTAGCACGAGGGAGAAGTGTATGCCACTCTTAGGTTCCTGGCAATTAAACCTTTCTCTTGATATCTGCCTCTTTTTAAAAGCCCCCTCATTTTGGAATCAAATTTTGGAATTTTAAATAAAACCAGATCTTCCACTTGTCAAATGAGCTTTCAACTTTTGTGATGTATTGTTATCTCACACATGGAATTCTAAAACTTGGGAGATTAAAAATTTCTGCAGGTGTCATATTTCATTGTCTTAGCAATTTTTATGATTGTGTTGTTGTCTGGATAATGTCAGATGTCAGTGCTAAAATGTAGCAAAGCTTGTACATGTGTATGGAAAAGTTTTATCTATTGTAGCAGATTGAAATTTATGCACAATTTAGGAAGGCAGAAATGTGATTTTTTTTTTTTTTTTTAGAATCAGTCTCAATTTTACTCTTCAGGCCCCTCTCTGCCTAGAGGGTTATAACTTAATTTCTTCCAGCCCAGTAGCCTCAATTTGATCCAATGATTTTTTTTTTTTTTTTTTAGCAACAATTAGATATCTTAGTTACCTATCATTTCAAAGGTTGGTCATTTTTCAATAAAGGGCATCTAGGAGGATTTCCTTCATTTCCCTCAGTGGTCTGGGAGCAAGGTGAGAGGTCACCTGCAATCATAGCAGTGGCATGGGGGCTTAAAGGTGATTTATTTGCTGTCCTCCTGGTCCCTGTGGATCTCACCATGCTGTGCCTGGCTTCCTGGTCCCAGTACATGACTCGTCTTTGGAGCATCCTGCTAATTTCTGTAACCGATCCTTGTGTTCCTTTGATTTTGAGACCCCTGGTCAATGTTGCAGGTCTGTTTTGGACTCAGGTTATGAACACCTCTGCATTACCCACTAGAGCCCATGAGGACTTTTGGTTTTATGCTCCACACCTCACTGGAATGTGGGAACCTCTGTGGGGCTGGTCCTTCCGCTCATACCCAGGCAACTTCCTTAGCTGCAGAGACTGTATTTCGTATCTGCTCCTGCTGCCATTTTGGATACCGTGCTGTTCCAAATGCAGAACTTCTCAGGAAGGTCTGTGATGGGCTCCATCTCTGCCCAGGAAAGCAGAGCATCAACAATGGCTCCTCAGATGCTCCTAAACCTATGTGGGTGCTTCTCTTGTTGACTGACCTCTCTGTCCCTGAGATTGGAACTCTGAGTGGAGAGGAGGGAAGTAGATCCCTCATATCTGATACCTTGTCCCTCTCTTCCTCTTGCTCTTGCGATTTATTCTAGCACAGAAATGTTTTTTCCTTTTCAATTCCTGTCCTCTAGGAAATGACTGTGGTCCTATCTTCTTTCTTTTCTACTCTAGGACATTTAACTATCGATCTGAGTCCTTTGGGCTTGGCTTTTGTATGCAAAATGCTCAGCCTTGGGAAGTTTCCGTAAAGCCCTTTCCTTTCTCAAGAAAGCCTGATACCACCTTACGCCAGTTACAATGGCAAAAATAGACAAGGCAAGAAACAACAATTGTTGGAGAGGATGT
>NC_048227.1:73384888-73459939 GCF_002007445.2 Ailuropoda melanoleuca
AAAAAAAAAAAAAAAAAAAAAGAAAGCCTGGCTCCTGTTAAATCAAAAGCCTTAGCATCCAGGCAATAGTCTTGCTATGGGTGTAAAATCTTGTATTGTAAAACTGTAAGCTGATTGGTGATTGCTGTTCTCAGCTGTGTTTTGCCCTTTTCTTGAAGCAATGAACTCCATGGATTAAGAGGGTGTGGGAAAGATGAGGGAAAACTACAGGCAAATGAGTGTTAGACTATATGATTAGGAGGCACACGATATATCTGATTGTCTGTTTTTTTAAGGATCTTAGCAATTGTTGATCTTTAGTGCCTAAGTTGATTATATCATATATTCTTTAGGACTACTTTATACTCCGGATCCTTAATATATAGGCAAGATTCAGAAAATGGTGGGTAAATTGGAGATGAGTTTTCCCAAATGGTACCATAATTTTTATTTTATTTTATTTTATTTTTTTATTTTATTTTTTTTAAGATTTTATTTATTTATTCGACAGAGATAGAGACAGCCAGCGAGAGAGGGATCACAAGCAGGGGGGAGTGGGAGAGGAAGAAGCAGGCTCATAGCAGAGGAGCCTGATGTGGGGCTCGATCCCATAACGCCGGGATCACGCCATGAGCCANCACGCCCTGAGCCAAAGGCAGACGCTTAACCGCTGTGCCACCCAGGCGCCCCGGTACCATAATTTTTAAAACTTCTAAATGTGTTTTACTTATTTTTATATTTGGTATAAACCAGATTGTCAAGGCCACACCAAGCTTGGAGCAAATGCAGAGCCACAATTACAGGAAGAAAACAATTTCTCTGGCTTTATCTCCCACGTGCTATTGTGGAACTTCTCTCCAGAAAGGCCTCTTTCTCTCATTAGTTACTATTGGAAGTCCCCAGGGAGTATGGCCTGTGTGCTCTAGAAAACAGCATTCTCAGCTACAATGGGACATCTTAATGTCTCTTCCCTTGGTGCCCATACTGACTTTGACTCCCTTTGGTGATGTCTTCTTTAAAACTTCTGGACTCCATGAAACCCTATATAGGTGGCCCTTCATGGCGGCTGCCACTGCATTGATGTAGGTGACACCTTTTATTGATGCCGAGGGGCAGAGTCTGCCAGTTGTTCTCCAGGATATCCATTTTCTCTTCCTCTTGGATATATAGCTCTATTACATTTCTCAGTCATCCTTGCATCTTGTGTGAACCATGCAACTAATTTCTTTTTTTTTTTTAATGATTTTTTATTATATTATGTTAGTCACCATACAGTACATCCCTGGTTTCCGGTGTAAAGTTCGATGATTCATTAGTTGCGTATAACACCCAGTGCACCATGCAATACATGTCCTCCTTACTACCCGTCCCCAGTCTATCCCGTTCCCCCACCCCCCTCCCCTCTGAGGCCCTCAGTTTGTTTCTCATAGTCCATAGTCTCTCATGTTTCATTCCCCCCTCTGATTACTCCCCCTTTCTTTATCCCTTTCTTCCCCTACCGATCATCCTAGTTCTTATGTTCCATAGATGAGAGAAATCATATGATAATTGTCTTTCTCTGCTTGACTTATTTCACTTAGCATTATCTCCTCCAGTGCCGTCCATGTTGCAGCAAATGTTGAGAATTCGTTCTTTCTGATAGCTGAGTAATATTCCATTGTATATATGGACCACAGCTTCTTAATCCAGTCATCTGTTGAAGGGCATCTCGGCTCCTTCCATGATTTGGCTATTGTGGACAATGCAGCTATGAACATTGGGGTGCATATGGCCCTTCTCTTTACTACGTCTGTATCTTTGGGGTAAACACCCAGTAGTGCAATGGCTGGGTCATAGGGTAGTTCAATTTTTAACTTTTTAAGGGACCTCCACACTGTTTTCCAGAGTGGCTGTACCAACTTGCATTCCCACCAACAATGTAGGAGGGATCCCCTTTCTCCACATCCTCTCCAACAATTGTTGTTTCTTGCCTTGTCTATCTCTGCCATTCTAACTGGCGTAAGGTGGTATCTCAGTGTGGTTTTGATTTGAATTTCCCGATGGCTAATGATTTTTGAACATTTTTTCATGTGTCTGTTAGCCATTTGTATGTCTTCATTGGAAAAGTGTCTGTTCATATCTTCTGCCCATTTTATGATTTGTTTATTTGTTTCTCGTGTATTGAGTTTGAGAAGTTCTTTGTAGATCTTGGATACCAGTCCTTTATCTGTGGTGTCCTTTGCAAATATATTCTCCCATTCCGTGGGCTGTCTCTTAGTTTTTTTGACTGTTTCCTTGGCTGTGCAGAAGCTCTTTATCCTGATAAAGTCCCATAAGTTCATTTTATCTTTTATTTCTCTTGCCTTTGGAGATGTGTCGTGAAAAAGGTTGCTCTGGCCGATGTCATAGAAGTTGTTGCCTATGTTCTCCTCTAGAATTTTGATGGATTCCTGTCTCACATTGAGGTCTTTCATCCATTTGGAGTTTATTTTTGTGTATGGTGTGAGAGAGTGGTCAAGTTTCATTCTTTTGCATGTAGCTGTCCAATTTTCCCAGCACCATTTATTGAAGAGACTGTCTTTTTTCCACCGGATGTTTTTTCCTGCTTTATCAAAGATTAGTTGCCCAAAGAGCCGAGGGTCCATTTCTGGGTTCTCTATTCTGTTCCATTGGTCGATGTGTCTGTTTTTGTGCCAGTACCATGCTGTCTTTGTGATCACAGCTTTGTAGTACAGCTCGAAATCCGGCATTGTGATGCCCCCAGCTTTGTTTTTCCTTTTCAACAGTTCCTTGGAGATTCGGGGCCTTTTCTGGTTCCATACAAATTTAAGGACTATTTGTTCCAGTTCTTTGAAAAATGTCCTCGGTATTTTGATCGGGATAGCATTGAAAGTGTAGATTGCTCTGGGTAGTATGGACATTTTAACTATGTTAATTCTTCCAATCCATGAGCATGGAATATTTTTCCATCTTTTTATGTCTTCCTCAATATCTTTCAAAAGTGATCTATAGTTTCTAGCATATAGGTCCTTTACGTCTCTGGTTAAGTTAATTCCAAGGTAACGCATGGTTTTTGGTGTTATTGTAAATGGGATGGATTCCCTAATTTCTCTTTCTTCAGTCTCGTTATTCGTGTATAGAAATGCAACTGATTTCTGGGCATTGATTTTGTATCCTGCCACCTTACTGAATTGTTCTATAACTTCTAATAGTTTGGGAGTGGATTCCTTTGGGTTTTCCATATAGAGTATCATGTCATCTGCAAAGAGAGACAGTTTGACTTCTTCTTTGCCGATTTGGATACCTTTGATCCCTTTTTGTCTTCTGATTGCTGTTGCAAGGACTTCTAGTACTATGTTGAATAATAGTGGCGAGAGTGGGCATCCTTGTCGTGTTCCTGATCTTAAGGGAAAGGCTTCCAGCTTTTCCCCATTGAGAATAATGCTTGCAGTAGGCTTTTCATAGATGGCTTTTATGAGATTGAGAAATGTACCCTCTATTCCTACACTCTGAAGGGTTTTAATCAGGAAAGGATGCTGTATTTTGTCAAATGCTTTTTCTGCATCAATTGAGAGGATCATATGGTTCTTGAGTCTTTTCTTGTTGATATGATGTATCACATTGATTGATTTGCGAGTGTTGAACCATGCTTGCATCCCAGGTATGAATCCCACTTGGTCATGATGGATAATCCTTTTAATGTACTGTTGGATTCTATTAGCAAGGATCTTGTTGAGGATTTTGGCATCCATATTCATTAGAGAAATCGGTCTGTAATTCTCCTTTTTGAGGGGGTCTTTGCCTGGTTTGGGGATCAAGGTAATATTAGCCTCATAGAATGAGTTTGGTAGCTTTCCTTCTGTTTCTATTTTTTGAAATAGCTTTAGGAGAATAGGTATTATTTCTTCTTTGAATGTTTGGTAGAATTCCCCAGGAAAACCGTCTGGGCCTGGAGTTTTATTATTTGGAAGGTTGTTTATCACTGACTCAATTTCTTCATAGTTAATTGGCCTATTTAAGAAATCTATTTCTTCCTGTTTCAGTCTTGGTAGTTTATAGGTTTCCAGGAAGGCCTCCATCTCTTCCAGATTGTTTAGTTTTTTGGCATATAGCTGTTGATAAAAGTTTCTAATAATCCTTGCAATTTCAATGGTGCTGGTCGTGACCTCTCCCTTTTCAGTCATAATTTTAATAATCTCAGTCCTTTCTCTTTGTTTTTGGACAAGTTTTGCCAGTGGTCTATCAATTTTATGGATTCTCTCAAAGAACCAGCTTCTAGTCCTGTTGATCTGCTCTACTGTGGTTCTGGTCTCTAATTCATTGATTTCTGCTCTAATCTTGGTCAACTCCTTCCTTGTCAGTGGGTTAGGCCTGTCCCTCTGTTGCTGTTCCAGTTTCTTGAGGTGAGAATATAGAAACTGCATTTTAGATTTTTCTATTCTTTTGAGTGAGGCTTGGATGGCTATGTATTTCCCCCTTAGGACTGCCTTTGCAGTATCCCATAGGTTTTGGACCGTTGTGTATTCATTCTCGTTGGTCTCCATAAATTGTTTAAATTGATTTTTGATTTCCTGGTTTGTCGAGTCATTCCAGAGCAGGATGGTTCTTAGTCTCCAAGTGTTTGAGTTTCTTCCAAATTTTTCCTTGTGGTTGAGTTCCAATTTCAGAGCGTTGTGGTCTGAGAATATGCAGGGGATAATTTCAATCTTTTGGTATTGGCTGAGACCTGTTTTGTGTCCCAGAGCATGATCTATTCTTGAGAATGTTCCATGGGCATTTGAATAGAATGAGTATTCTTTGGTTCTGGGGTGTAGTGTTCTATATATATCTATGAGGTCCAACTCGTCGAGTATGGCATTCAAAGCCTTTGATTCTTTGCTTAGTTTTTGCCATGGTGTTCTATCTAATTCTGATAGTGGGGTGTTGAGGTCCCCTACTATTACTGTGTTTTTATCTATATGTCTCTTTATTCTGGTTAAGAGTTGGCTTGTGTATCTTGCTGCTCCCCTGTTGGGGGCATATATATTAATAATTGTCATATCCACTTGTTGAATACTTCCTTTAAGAATAATATAGTGCCCTTCTGTATCTCTCTCTATGGCCTCTAGTTTAAAATCCAGTCTATCTGATATGAGAATTGCTACTCCAGCTTTCTTTTGAGGTCCATTTGCGTGGAAGATGGTACTCCATCCCCTTACTCTAAGTCTGAATGCATCTTTGGGTTCAAAATGAGTNCACAGTCTGAATGTATCTTTGGGTTCAGAATGAGTCTCTTGTAGACAGCAAATGGATGGGTCATTTCTTTTTATCCAATCTGCAACCCTGTGGCGTTTTATGGGAGAGTTTAAGCCATTTAGATTGATAGAGATTATTGACAGATATGATTTTAATGATGCCATTTCTCTTTAAAGTCTTTGTATCGGTTGTGACTTGCTGCTCTGTATCACTCTTGGGGCCTTTTTACCTTTATAGAGCCCCCCTTAATATCTCCTGTAGGGCTGGTTTCGTGGTTACGAAATTGGTTAATGATTGGCGATTTTGGAACGTCTTTANACTGGTTTCGTGGTTACGAAATTGGGTAATGATTGGCGATTCTGGAACGTCTTTATTTATCCATCAATTCTGAATGACAGCCTTGCTGGATAAAGGATCCTTGGCTGCATGTTTTTCTCTGAAAGAGCTTTAAAAATGCCCCCCCAAGCCTTTCTCTCATTCCAGGTCTCTGTAGACAGGTCTGACGTAATCCTGATACCTTTGCCTTGGTACGTGAGAAATTTCTTTGCCCTGGCCGCTTTCAATACTGTATCCTTGGATCTAATATTTGCGAATTGCACTATGACATGCCGTGGCGTAGGTTTGTCCTGGTTGAGCTTGGATGGGGTCCTCTCTGCCTCTTGGACACGAATGCTTGTTTCCCTTGCTAGATTAGGGAAGTTTTCAGCTACAATTTGTTCAAATATCTCTTCTAGACCTCTGTTTTTCTCCACCCCTTCAGGGATGCCGATGATTCTGACATTGGATCGTTTCACTGAGTCAGTAATCTCCTGTAACCTACATTCGTGGGTGTGTATTTTTTTAAGTCCAGCTTCTATTTTCGTTTTTTCCTCTATTAACCCATCCTCCAATTCGCTAATACGTTCCTCTGCTTTGGTGACCCTGGAAGTCAGAGCCTCTAGTTTTGCCTGCATTTGGCTCATAGAATTTTTAATTTCTGTCAGATTCGCTCTCATTTCTGCCCTTAGGGATTCTATATTCTCAGCAACGCTTTCTCTGATGCTTTTTTCAAGTTTACTCATCATCTTGACCATTGTTGCTCTGAATTCCATTTCTGATAATTGGGATACATCCGTATGTATTAATTCTGTGGCCGAGGCCAATTCTGTGGCAGAGGCCACAGACTCATTATCTTTTCTTTGCTGGGGGGGACTTCTCCTTCTCGTCATTCTGATGAAGAGAGATTGCAGGGTTGTCCAGAGCCCAAGTGTTGACTGGGACCCAGGCCGTGCGCCCTTGTTTTATAGAGATCTTAGGGATGTGGGCTTCTTCCTTAAAGAGTTTATTTNCTCGTTGACCCTGGCCGTCAGAGCCTCTAGTTTTGCCTGCATCTGGCTCATAGAATTTTTAATTTCTGTCAGATTTGTTCTCATTTCTGCCCTTAGGGATTCTATATTCTCAGTAACATTTTCGTTAATACTTTTTTCAAGTCTACTCATCATCTTGACCATTTTTGCTCTGAATTCCATTTCTGATAATTTGGTTACATCCATATCTATTATTTCTGTGGCAGAGGCCACAGACTCATTGTCTTTTCTTTGCTGGGGGGGGGCTTCTCCTTCTTGCCATTCTGATGAGGAGAGGTTTCGGGGTTGTCCAGAGCCCAAATTATTGACTGGGACCCAGGCCCTGCGCCCTTGTTTTTTAGGGATCTTAGGGATGTGGGCTTCTTCTTTAAATATTTTATTTATTTATTTGAGAGAGAGAGACAGATAGTCAGCAAGAAAGGGAACACAAGCAGGGGAGTGGGAGAGGAAGAAGCAGTCTCCCAGCAGAGAAGCCCAATGAGGGACTCCTTTCCAGAACGCCAGGATCATGCCCTAAGCCAAAGACAGGCAGTTAATGACTGCGCCACCCAGGCACCCCGGGTTGTGGGCTTCTTGATTTTTCAGCCTGCCTTCTGGGGGAGGGGCCTGCCGCGCGGATACTCAGGCAACCCTGTTTGGGTAGCGTCTCCGTGTCCCTTGCGAGGGGGGTGGGGATGGNCGTCTCCGTGTCCCTTGCGAGGGGGGTGGGGATGGGCACACTGTGAACTGGTATTTCCTGGTTTTTGTTCTCTGGCGGCCTTCCCTGGTGGTCTGCTGTGCCTCTTCTGAGAGTCAGAGCAGCAGTGCCCGAATCTCCGCCTCTGTCACAGAACAGAGGGATTGAGGCCCATTCTCCACTGATGTTCTGGCCACTTGAACTCTGTTTCTGTTGGTGCTGCTCAACCCTGCAGCATCCCAGGATGTGCGCCCCACACCCGTCGTCCCAGCCCTCACTTCCAGGGCTGGCGCGTCTCTGTCCTTTGTGTTTCTAACACCACCAGCCGCCAGCCGCCCCGCGCGCTCCCGGAGCTTCCGGTCGCAGTCTGGATCCAGTGAGCACACCGGGATTCCGGAGTTCCATGGGAAGTCTGGTGGCATGCGCTCCCCGCTCACGGTCCCAGTCTGCTCTCTTGCGGTGCCAGTCCGTGAGTCCGCCCGCTCCCCTGTGCAGGTGGCTACCACTTCCCGGCGCCCGGACACGGCAGCTCCCTCCCCCTTCCATTTATCTTCCGATATCTGTGCGCGGTTTCACGGCTCCCTGCTTCATACCTCAATACTCACACTGGAGAAGTTCATTTGTAGAGATCCAGATGTATCTTCCTGTGTCTCAGGCTGATTCCGTGGATGTTCAGGCTGGTCTGGTACCTATCCAGCTCGACTCAGGGGACTGGCTGAAAAAAGGGGTCCCCTACTCCTCTGCCATCTTAACTCTCCCCCCATGCAACTAATTTCTAGACAATGCTAGCTATGTGGGAGTGATATGTGCCATTGCTGGGAAGATCTGCCTTGCCCCCTCCATACTCTCTTTCCCTTTATGCTGGTTAGATGCAAATGATGATGATGCTCTGGGACAGAGATCTGTAAATTTCTTCTGGAAAGAGCAAGACTATAAATATGTTAGGTCTTCAGGGTCATATGGTCCCTGTTCCAAGTATTCAATTCAGCTGCTGTTGTGCAAGATTAACCATAAACAGTGGGTAAATGCATAAATTCCCCTGTGTTCCCATTAAAGTTTATTTTAAAAAAGAGGCATGGGAATGCAGTCAATGATATTGTAACAGGACAGATGGCAGCTACACTTGTGGTGAACATGGCATAATGTATAAACTTGTTAGATCACCTGAAACTAATGTAACATTGTGTGTGAACTATAGTAAAAAAAGAAAGAAAAAAGGCACAGGCTGTGGTATGTTGGCATCTGCCCTAGCAGATGGCCGAGCCACAAGATGGAAAGAGCTTGGATACTGAGTACCAAGGAAGGTTGCCTGTCAACTAGGAAGACCCACCTTCAACTGTCATAGGAGAGAGGAATCAACTTTTATTGGTTTTGATTTGTATATTAGTTACCTAGGACTGCCATAGCAAAGAACTACAAACTGGATGGCTTAAAATAATGGAAATTCATCATCTCACAATTCTGGAGACTAGAAGTCCAAATGTAGGCACGACTGTGCTTCCTCTGAAAATTGGAAGGAGGGAGCCTCCCTGCCTCTTCCTAGTGTCATGTGGTGGCCATCAGCTCCTTGGCTTGAAGCTATATCATCCCAATCTCCACCTGTACTGTCATGTGGCATTGTTCCTGTGTGTTCGTCTCTGTGTCTCTTCCCTCTAACAAGGACAATAGTCATGCTGGATTAAGGGCCTGTCCTAGTCCAGTATGACCTCACCATAATTTACATCTTAATTACATCTACAAAACCCTATTTCCAAATAAGGGCATATTCACAGGTACCAGGGGTTATGACTTCAACAACTCTTTTGGGATATACCTTTCCATTAACAGAAAGCTATTATACATTTTTGGGGGAGAGTTTAGTTATTACTGAGGCCCACTGGACTGTGAGCATTTCAGTGGCATGCTGTTCTTCTTTGAGAAAAATTTATTGTTCATACTTTTGTATCTCACTCAATGTGTCTCAGAATTGTGTGTGTGTGTATGTGTGTGTGAACAGCTTATTCACCTGAAAGAAGAGCTGGCCACAGGGGGCTAGACAGAAACCAGAGTAGTGATGGAGAGCTAAGAAATAACAGCCATCTCAGCAACGGATGGGCCGTGCTCCTGAGCACTGTTCTACCTGCTGTTCATGGGGCTGCTGAGCTCGTTTCTTCTCAGTTCCCTCCATGTGAACTTTTTTCAGGAGTCTCATTAGTCACATGTACTCTTGTCAGAACCCCTTCCTTTTCTCCTGACCCTTCTGCTAACACCCCCCACAGACATGACTAGACATACTTAATCCTAACCTGAACACAGCAGACACCCTGGTTGATGTCCTTCTACTGAGAACTATAAAAGGTGTTAACGACAAATGATAATTACAACCTCACCTCCATCTCCAACCAATGGATTTCTTTTAGGTGAAGCGTAACAGAAGTAACTGGTTGACAGGAGTCTATCAGGAAACTGACTCAGGCAATTTCCTTCAAGCAAAATTTTGAAACAAAGGTATACACCAAAGTGAGTCAAAAGGTGGAGTTTTTATCCGTGTGTGGTGTACCTCGGCAGCCACCACCTGGTAAACGCATTATTTTAGTTCTTAAACCACTAATTTGCTCTTCTGTGGACAACCTAAATAAAAAATAAAGTGTGGGAATCAGTGAATTTTGAGAAGGTGATGTTCGTGCGTATGTCTGTGCTTAATCATTAATGTTTCTTAAATTTATGCAAGTGATCAGCACAAAAATGTGTTTCTTCGTCTTCATATGCTTATGGGCTGGCCTTCTTCCTCCTACCTCAGACATGTGTTTCCAGGTAGGTTTACTGATTTGTAATCAATCAGCAGCGATATTCACTGTAACTTTGGTTTCCAGCCCTGTCTGGAAGACCTCCAGCCTGGGAGAATCTAAACATATCATTCAGAGGCCTGTGATGTTGGAAAGAAAGGAGGTTTTGGATGATTTTTGTTTTTGTTTGGACTTGGGTCAGTGCCTCCCATTTACAGCTGGAATGTGTCCTGGATGGTTTCGGATGTGTTTTGGAAGACTGACATGGGCCTTGTGATAGTCAGCCACAGCAGGGCATTCAGGAAACTCTAGGAGCAGATTATCATGTGAAGAAACATATCTCTTTATCAGTGAAGACTAATGCTGAATAATGAGGCCGTGGAAATCTTCCCCCTCTATTGGCAGTTTTGCCCCTCCCAGGCAATCTGCATAGTTAGAATCTGTGCCAGGTAGTCATGAGCTCTTCTCTATGGCTTCTCCAGCAGGCTTTGACTCCTAGGAGAAAGTGTTCACCCAGGGGATTTCAAGTCAAAATCTAAGAACCAAACTTATTCTTATAAATAACATGAATAGCATATTGGTGAAAGGAAAGAAAAGTCTCCCAGTACGTAGAAATACAAGAACAAGTGCTAGCAGGGAGGTTACCCTTTTGCCAGCAGTATGCTGCTGATCCTGCAGGCCTTCACATGAGAATTGTCATCATATCATTTTCCTGGGATGCAAAGATGTCTTCTAAAAGTGCGAAATGTTCCTGCTTTTGGAGGGGGGTCTACTTGTGGTGAGTCCACTTGTCTCATACCATCATGCCCACCCCTTTACCTTTTGATCCCCTCAGATAACTTTCCATCTTCTTTAAAGAAAAAGCAGGATCTAAAACAAGACTGCAAACAGTTCTTTCAGAACAATAGCAACAAAAAGTTGAACGAGTTATCAACATTTAGAAATCAGGAGACTGCCCATAACAATCTGCATTTCTTGCATCTCTTGTAAAACAGCTACCTGGCGGAGCACTGGGCCTGCATTTCTGCATTCCAGAACACACTGGAGCTGGGTGCGTGGAGCCACGTTCAGATGGATGCACATGTTCTTATTAACGCAGGCCAGCTTTACTCATGGACATGACCTTCTCTGTCCTTGTAGGCATTTGAATTTGCAATGTCTGATCTATAGGAAAGCAAGCTTCAACAATTTTAATTTTCTTCCTTGAGGTTCCAAGTTTTATTTTTGTTTTTGTTTGGAAATGAGCCACAACCAGGGAATGGAAATGGCCAGTGAAAATAAGTACATAAATGGACTTCCTGAAAACCACAACCTTAGTACTTCCGACAAGAACTGGATTCAGAATTGCCCGTGTCTGAAACACTGACAGGATGGGCAGTACGAGGTAGGCATGTCATAGATGCATGCCAAGGGGAGATGTTTTCTAGAGAAGGCCAGTACTGTTGGTCTTGACTGCCTGGAGCGGTTTGTCAAGCTGGAGCTATGGCTTTCAAGGAGACTGTATCCTGAACTATGGTAAAACATATGGTCACCTAGCTATGAAAAAAGTTTCTGGGTAAGAAAAATGGAATGCTTTTGGATTTAGTTAAACCTTGTCCTCTCTTCAACCTCTTCTACCTAGAGGATTTCTTCTTCTGGAGGAGTTCTTGCTTCTTTGCTCAAGACCATGCCCATCTTTCAGGTTCCAATTGGTTACAGAGAAATTGGAATTTTTATTATTTTGAAAATATAATCAGAAAAGTATAAAAACCATGATAAATGAAATACAACCTCTTTTCTGGCTTTTAATACCAAATAAGACAAATATTTTTCTGTACATATTTGTGTTTCCGACTCTTAAGTACCCCGCCTTCCCATGATTGCTATTCTTATGATTTATTTTATATGGTCTTTTTCCAGGAATCCTTCTATCCCATTGGGTTTTCCTTTCCTTTTTTTTTCCTTCTATGCTGCTATGTTTTCCTTTTATTCTAGAATCTGTGTTTAATTTTCTAGCTCTCTGCTTTTATTCTTATTTTCCTTTTGTCAGCCTGGTCTCTTTTATTTTCTGTTATTGTTTCCTTTTCTCCCTCTTGGTGCCTTCGTGTGCTATTGTACATGGTTTGTTTATTTCTCTCTTCTGTTCAGTTTGTTTTATTCTCTTACTATATATTTATGCCTCCTGCATACAAACAAACAAACAAAAAACACAAAATGGACTCTTACTGGTTAATCATAGCCATCTCCCTAATTTCTTTACAATAACCACACACCATAAATCAGTTTTTATATTCTAAATGGCCAAAATCCCATTATAACAAAGTTTAGTCCCCCCCAGTTTTCTGCAGAAAATTAGAATATTTTTATTAAAATTTTTTTAAAGAAATAAAGCTTTCTTTGATGTAGTAGCTGCTGGACTAGAAGTCATTATGTAGGTTCTGGTGCCATTTTGTTCATTTGCTGTCTGTCTTACCTTAAAGAAGAGTGTCTCTGGATCTCAGTTTCTTGTTCTGTCACAGCTAAGGGGGAAGAACTTCCTTGCTGCTCGAAGTCTGGTCCTTAGACCAGCCACATCGAAGTCAGTTGAGAGCTTGTTAGGACTGAATTAGCTCAAATCTTCCCCTTCCCCTTCCAGACACTGAGTCTACAGTTTTTATAAGCTCCCCGGGTGCTTTGCATGCTTATCCAAGTTTGGGAAGTGCAAACTAGATGATCTCCAAGATTTTTTCCAGCCTTAATTTTGCTGAACATAGTCGAAAACGTATTTTAATAAGTGAAAGTAAGTGAAAAAGTGAAAACTGCCTTGCTCACATGGCATAGTAAAATCATCCCAAAATCTTTGATAAAATGCCAGTGACTTGGGGTCTTTCCTTAGAACAACTAATTGAGAAGCTCCAGGGATGGTATTTTTTTCCCATGTCCTAGGTAATTTTTAATGAGTGGACTGAGAACCATTCAGGCATACTACTTGAACGTTTACCTCCTTTTCTGATGCTATCAGCACTGCTTTCTTTTGGATATAAGATGAGTCATTACTGTGGAAAGAGAGGAAGTCAAAACTATTTGGTTTTACCTACTTAAATCCACCAAAAATTTTTCTGAGGAGGATAAAGGTGTAAAGAGGTAATTATTGAAGGTGACTATATGTATTTTTATTGCATTCTGGGGGCAAAAAGCAAGGTTCACTCACAGTTTTTTTCCTCAAGTCTCACTCAGACCTCTGACAATGGAAGTGTTTGTGGTAACAAGAAGGAAGTAACCCCTGGCGAGTGATAGATATGACATCGCATCCCGAGAGTCCTGGGGCGTGGAGGTGTATATTTTAGTGGGATGGTTTCATTTCATCACAACTTGGTGCTGGTGTTGACTGGGTGAGCACAATTAGCCACATGCTATGATGGAGTTACCAAACAAGTTCCAATTTATTTTTAACTATTTCAGGTTGTTGAACTGTAGCAGATTTAAGAAAAATGGAAGCCAACAGAATTTTTTTCTAGAACTTCCATTATAGTATCTTTACTGTGAGGACTGGGGAAGGAATAGTCAGAGAACAGTTTGTCACAAGAGTAGACGATGTGACAATACCATTATGGGGAAATTCTTTTATGTTACAGTTTTTCGAGTCAGACCTTAAGAAACTGTGGCTATAAAGATTAATTTTGCATTTTTTTAAGGTTAAATTTTTCTTCTCCAGTACCAATGAGAACACAAGCAAATGATTACATTTATGGAGTGATTAAATTACTTGATTAAAATAAAGAAAAAATGTATTTTACTTAAACATTTTTTGCTTAGTACAGCACTTTCTTTTCTCAGTCTCCATGTCCTGAATCATTTCTGCATCATTAAGTTTAGCTGAGGAGCCAAAATTCTGTCATTGCAGGGGGTTTCTGAGGTGTCACATCGAAGAAGAGAGATATTTAGAATAAGATGTCACCTTGGTCTGTTACTTGAGTGTTAGTCCAAGAAGTTATGTGAGCGGAGAAATATCAATCTGGCTGGACATCTGTCTTTCCCACTGTGTAGCAGAATCCCTGTGCAGAATCTTTAATTGAGGGTGGGCCATGGCCTCATTTCATCAGGTCTGCAGAGAGTCTCTAGAAAGGATGTGATTCTTTCTTCACACATAGCTCAGAATCACATGAAGACTCAACAAATACGTCCTCCCGAATTATTCTAGCCTTGGTCAGAATTGTGAAGTAGGACACTTCCTTTCTGATTGCATCCTTTCTCTTTTATTGAAATGCGTTCCCCTATTGTACAACTTTTTGTCCCTTGTGCTCCCATCTCTGACCTACTCACATGGGCTACCTATGTAGGGTATTTTTGCGAAAACTTCTTTGAGCCACTCCATTATGCATTTTTTTTCTGGATGAAAAAATCACTAAACTGATATATTTTTCTTATTAACAAGATATCTATTTTTTACAATGTTTGATACATCTTCTCAGCTTTCTTAAGTCTTTTGTAAACGGGAGGAAGTTGAAGTTGAAAAGCTTCCTATCGGGGTGCCTGGGTGGCTCAGTTGATAGGGCAGCTGACTCTTGATTTTGGCTCAGGTCATGATCTCACAGTTCTGGGATGGAGCCTGATGTTGGGCTCTGCACTCAGCAGGGTGTCTGCTTGAGGATTCTCTCTCTTCCTCTCTTTCTGCCCCTCCCCCTGCTTGTGCACACACACACACACATGCACACACGCTCTCTCTTTCAAATAAATAAATAAATATTTAAAAGCTTCCCATCAAAAACTTGATTGGAGCATTCTAGTGTGGCTATTTTATTTGATTTTGGAGAAAAATTTCCAGAATGCTTCTTGAATCTCACCCCTCATCTTTAAAGAAAACAGTCCGTATTCTAAAGCTGAATAGAAGGGCCAAGCTTTCCCCTTTTCTTAGAACTTTTCAAATAGAAAATGTCTTTCCCAGGGTTACAGTGAGATAGGATGAATGGGGGTGGTGGCATTGGGGGTAACTGAGTGATGAGTGGTATAGAAATATGGATTAAGCTTGGAAAGCAAACAAATCAGAAATAGTTGTTTCCTTACTTTAATCCTCAGGGCATTTTGTATCTTTCGTACTTTTTTTTTTTTTAAGATTTATTTATTTATGAGAGAGAATGTGTGTATGAGTGGAGGGAGGAGCAGAGGAAGAGAATCCCCAAGCAAGGTCCCGGCCAAGTTCCAAGGTGATCCCACTATCCATGAGATGATGATCTGAGCCAAAACCAAGAGTTGGAGCCAAAACCAAGAGTTGGACACTTAACACAAAACTAAGAGTAACACATGCTGAGCTACCCCGTCACCCCTCTTTCTTGCTCTTTGAAACCATGATGTCAGATGAAAGTATGTTATGTGATATTAAAATTTAGCTCCATAAAAAATAACAGATAACTCCATCTTACCTTTACCTTTATATATATTCACCTTAAAATAAACAGATAAATAAATATGTCTGTATGTATTTTAACAACAAGACTGACTTCACAAAAATTACCTTTATGGGTCTGGAGTCTTTGTGGTTCTGAATTATTAGCACCTTCTACATTCATATTCCTGGCTTTTGATTCAGCCTATATGCCAACAGATAGCAAATATAGTTAGCTTGAACCAGTGATCTGCACCTACAAACTCTCATGACATTTAATAGAAGTTATTTCTAGTGCCTTTTTTTTTTTGGAGGCTGTTGCTAAATTGTGGCATGACCACTTCAGTTAGAACATACTCCAGACTTATGAATATTCTCATACCCCCGTTAATGCTGTGGAAAATTTAAAGAACAACAAAAGTAGGCTTAGAATGTGATTTCTCCTGAGAGTATTTGGAATTTGCTGTTGGTTAATGAAAACTTCACCCACTACTCCAGTTCACAAGTTTTCCCACTGGCTGGTGGGATTTTTCCACTATTTCCAGATTGCAGAGGGTATATGAAATAATGGAACCAAAGCTTGAAACTTTTTGTCTAGTTGTCAGATTCAAATAATTGAGTTGCCTGAACTGTTAGCACAAGAGCTGGCAGAGAGGATGAACAGTGTTCTGACTCACACTGTGTCTGAACAAGGAAGTTCTGCTCCAGTAAGAAGCCTATCAGGCATGTCAGGATGAACTGTCCCATGTTCGGGAGCCCCTTGCGCTTGGGATGGAAAAGGAAAGCTACCTAGCACTACCTAGTGCTATTGAAGATAGTGAAAACATCAGCAATACAGCCCCTGCCATCCATTCCACAGGGCCTGAAGTCCCATCTTTAGTGTCCTTCCTTCTAGTTAGTGTCATTGGCAATGTGCAAATAGATGTCTGAGAAGACCAAATACTTTTTTGTTCATGGACTAAATAGACTGGATTATTTTGCTCTTAGAAAGAGCTCTGCAGGAAGGGGACACACACAGGAGAGGTATATTTTGCTTGTGGAGTGAAAGGGAGAGTCCAAAACATGGGATGCTATAAAAAGATGTCAGCCCTTTGTCTGTGGGGCAGAGAGGGGGAATGAGCAGCCTGGGAGCATCCCAAGGAACCCATTTTTAGAATGGGTGATTCTCAATCATTTCTCTACTCTAATACATCATAGAAGTGTCATGTTCCTCATCTATAACAGGGACTTCCTTATAACACTCTTACAGAGTGGTTCTGAGCTGGGACAGGATTGGGTGTCTGTCAGATTCTGGGAAAGGATATAGTTTGGAAAAATCCCGTTTTAATAAAATAGATGAGATTATGTAATTGTGGGCATCATGTACATAAAGCAGTAACTTTTTCTGAGACAAAGTTTGATTTCTTATGGTTTCATCAACATTGGGAATGGGTAGACTGAATCAGTAAGGTGTTTGTTTGTTTTACTTAAGTCAGTCTTTAAATTTAGTTTGTCCTGCTGCAGATGAAGGATCCTTCGGTGGCTATATGCAGTGTCCTTAGAAAGGATCGTGATGCCATAACTGTACATTTTTTTCTAAATTTGTGCTGCAAATTTGTCTCTGATATATGCAAGATCAGGGAAAATGCAAAACAGAGGAGGGATATAGGGGAGTTGAGGATATGAAGTAGGAAATAAATCCATGCAGAAGAGAAAGGAGTTGATAAAATGTGAGCAGAGTCAGAGAAGGCTGGCAGGAGGTGAGCTGGATCTGGTAAGTATGTGTGTGGTATGTACACATATGTATGATACACCATGAGTTCTCACAGTACCTTCGCTAATCTTATGGTTGGCCAACTACCAATAGGTATTTACCGAGCACCTACTATGCGCCAGGTATTGTTCTGGGTGCTGAAGATACAGCAGTAAATGAGGTAGCGGAATTCCTGCCTTCAAGGAGATCACCGTCTAGTAAAAGAGTTCTCCGGCTCTCATTAAGTTTGAAGTGCTTGTTTATGGCAAAGAAGTTTAAATGGGAGATGCTTCGGGTAAAATATATTATTTGTCTTGGCAAAACATCCTTGAGGAGAGATTAGGACAGTGGGGAAAAAGAAAGCATTGAATAACATTCTCTCCATTTCCACCTTTCTGTCAGGTCATAGTAAATGACAGTTCTGGCCCTTATCCACCCTCACGTAGCTCTCTGGAATTCTTTCCCATTCTCTGAACACGAGAGGAATGAGGAGGTTATTTGGAAAGTCACCGGTCTGAGGAGTTGTCCTGCTACAGTTACCAGAGAATTCTCGAATTTCATCTGCAGAGACTGCAAGGCATCGGGGGCAAACACACTATGAGGAGTCAATTGGTGACCAGACCCCACGGATGAGAAGCATATGGAAAGTCAAATTCATGATTTGCTTCTTTAAAAAGAATAGGCTGTGGGTGGATTTTAAATCTGACTCTAAATACAAGGCTAGCATCAGCGGCTGTTTTCAGGAAAACCAAAGGAACCCAGTATTCCCCAATGTGTTAGAGAGACTGTGTGGCCTTAAGCAGTGAAGCAAGGAGTTCATTCTGTCTTCTTTCTCAAACACCCATCCTGGAACCCAGCAGAATTTCTGGCTGTGCATCTGGTCCTTGGTATGCTGCCGAAGGGATTAGTGTGTAACTGTGGACTCCTTCTCTGGCCCAGGAGAATATCAGAGAAAAATCGGAGCAAAGTTCTACATGGGATTGGGTTGGTGGGGGACTTATTCTTTCTCAATAGAAAGTGTAAGAAACCCTGATTCCTGGTCCTCGCCACTCAAAATGTGGTCCTGGGAACTTGTGAAACATGCAGATCCCAGATCACCACAGCCACCCCAGAATCAGGAGGTTAAATTTGGAGCACTGGCCCAGGCAGTGCATTTTCCTACCTCACCTTCTGTACTCCTCACTCCCACTGTCTCTTGTTCCCCATAGGCTACCCTCAGGAATGGCGTTGGTGGGTCCTGGATGAGGGAATAGGCCACAATATTCAGTTCTTTACTAAACTGGGACTTCAAACCCAGAAGAGTCTGAGTCACAGAAAACAAAGAAATGGTCTCATTTCACACACATCTAGAGTCTTTGCTGGTTAAACCTCAGGAAGGCCACAAAAAAGCCTCTAGACATTTTAGGGTGTGAATTTTGAATCTGTACTTCCTGACATCTGTTTGGCTGCCATGACCTTCAATTTACCAAAATATGGAAACTTCATTATGGCATTCTACCCATATAATGAGGAAAATGCTGGTGTTTGTCTCAACCCCAAGCCCCTAAAGCAATACTATCCCCAACCACACTTTCCTATATAGCACTTTACACAAAAAAATAAACCAAGATATTGGTTCCCTGGAAGTAATATAAATGAAGTTTCCCTTCTTGTATAATAGGAACAGTATTCAGTCCCTTTGATTATCACAAATCTCTTGAGTAGGAGTCAAAACTCTTCAATTAAAGTTTTATCTCGCTAAAGGGATTTCTTCCTCTTCAGTGTATATCCTCGCCTGCTGGTGTTGGCCAAGTATAAGAGTAGTGAGAGCATTGTGAGAACTCAAGGCATTTCTTATATACGGTCCTGCCCTTTTAGTTCTTTGTGGGTGGAAGGTAGAGCCACTCTTGTAACTTTCATGCTATAATTGTGTTTCTTGGGTTTTCAGAAGGAAAGAAATAGAGAACAAGAGCAAATTGAGAAATGTGAGAGTGAGAAACAGAGTGAATGAGATGAATAAAGCACCTGTGAGCCTCAGCCACATCCTTTCTCGGTGGTAGTGATGGGAGCACAGATCAGTGATTCCTTATAGAACACAGTGTCAAAAGGAGTCTATTATGTGAAAGGTTGACACAGCTTTCCCAGGCTGGTTTCAAATTATACAATTGTGATAGTCACACTTACCTTCTTCAGTCAGTAGGGACACATATCAAAATATCAATATTTTATATCATTGACTACTTTTCCTGTGTCTGTCAACCCTACTGTCTCAAACTCATAGCATTGTGGCAAGAATGAACCCAGGTCTTCCACTCAAGAATAATTGATGCAATATTTTTTTTTTAGAAGTAGACTGATGTAGATAAGAATGAGACCTTGGTATGGCTTGGTCTATTTTGGGATTAGAGTGTTCAGGATCCTCTCCATTCTACTCCTACATACTTGGCTCTTTTTTTTTTTTTCCCTAAACATAGTTTTGGTAAATTTCATGTGCATGTGTGGACATTTTTTCATTCCTGGGTTTTTGGCTCAATGGAGAAGTCAGTTGAAGAGCCAAATTACCAGAGAGGCTTACCATTTTTATAGTAGGCATTAGTTTTTTCATGATTGGGGCCAAAGAGAAAAAGCTTAGAAATGCCCTCAAAAATCAGATTTAGGTGATTGCTAGTTTATGTAAATCAATTTGAAAACTTTGGATAAGCATTATTTAGACAGTAAAGGCAACAAAACTCTATTCAGTTGTGTCTACTCTTATACCTGACTCCCAGACTGACTGCTTTCACAGATCCTTTCAATCCTTCCAGAAGCCTGAGGAATGAACATAATAGAAAAAGAATTTCACTTAGTTACCATCCAAAAACAAGAACAGCAATGTTCATGTTTTTGGATGGTAACTAAGTGGTAACATCGACTCATACATTTTTATTCAAGTTAATACCCCACAGACATGCTTGTTGGCATATTTTGTTCTGGGGGATTGTTAGAACTGAAATTAGCCTAATGACTTAGAGCAGTAACTTTTATATGTGTCTCCTGAATTGAAGTTTTGGTACTAAATGCCCTGAAATGATTTGACTGTAGATATTCATGAGAATTCACTCACTGTTGCTCATCAGAAAGACAGCCTTAGTCTCCTTTCTTTCCCCTTTCCCAGATTACTGAGGAAACATTTTTAAAAGTATTTAGTTTTAGTTAGGAAATAACATTACTAAACAAGTTTTGCTAGGTGGTGTATAATCACTGAAAGGCCCATTTGCTCAGGAAGCAGGAATTAGCACCTCTACTTGAGTGAATAAAAAAATTGTACAAGACCTTAAGTAACTAGAAACGATGGCTTTTGGTTAAGCCCTTAGGCAGAAAAGGAGAGGTCTGGAGGGAGAGCAACCTTGAGCTGGCAAGCATCATGAACAACTGCTAGCCCTGGGTAAGCATCTTTTTATCTTGACCTAGAGAAGTTAAAATATCAGCACAATTCAATGTAATCTGCCTCCTTCACTCCCTTCACTCTAAAAGCCAAATAATTTATTCAAGAGAAAGAATCCGTTCAGGCCAGCCATCATACATGGCTCTACAGTTCTTGGAAACAAACCAAGTCAGCTTTGGAAACAGAAAACTAATCCAATTGACCACTTGAGGGAGGTGGTGGGTTATCTTATTTGGAAAAAGGAACCCAGTTAATTTTAATAATGTGCAATTTTAAGAACTTTGAAAATCCGTGACCTGTGGAGAAGAGATCATAAGAACCCAGACAATGGCCTTTTCTCTGCTTGGATCCATTCTCTAATTTTCCTATTAAAATAAAGGGAATAAAATAGATTTATTAAACACTTGTTATGGTCTGGTTGATGGATCACTTTAAAAAGAAAGACAGGGGTGAAGTATGGGTAGTTTATTTTCACAAATCAGTTTTAGTTTTTTTTCTATGAAATAAATGAACGAGAAGCCCATTAAAATGGTTGTTACAATTCTTCTTTTTAATTGTTTACTCTATTAAGGTGACAATACCTGACACATTGATATATGAACAGTGTTCGCTTGCCTGACATGAACATAAATTATAGCCTGAGAATGTGATGATCCATCAACACTTCACTCACTCATCCAGGTTAAATGTAGAATTTGGAAAGAAATCAAAATTAAAGTTAAATTTACTTAGACTCCCAACAGCTGTTTCTTCTTGTTTAAGGGTGGCTGAAGAAAAGTTAGCTGAGATGAAGGGTAAAATGGGTCAATTCCAACAAAGCCATTGTATTTCATCAGAGCCAAGGGAAATCAAATCATTAAAGCCAGGCCTAGCTGTAAACAGCAACCGTTCACTGAATTTCTTTTTTCCCAGGTATGATAGAATATGCTTAAATGTGGGTTCATTGCTTGTGGATTAAATGGTGGCATTATAAAATCAAATTTTTCAAATTATTTTAGAAACAGAAACTTTAATATTTTTTATAAGTTTAATACTGATTTATATACTGTAGAGTCAAATATTATAAAATATGTAATGAAAAAAGCAGTATTCTGTTCCACCACTTGTCATCCCAACTCTTGCTGCACAAGCAAAACCACTTCCAATTTGTTTAGCTGTTTCTTCTGGCCTATCACTCCAAATGTCTAAATAACATGTTTATGCTATTCTTTCTTTTATGTGTGTGATTAAGCCTCGGATATATTCTATTGCTTCCACTTACAGGAGAAAGGAATCCAGCCCTATCTACCATCTCCATACCACTTGCCATGTATTTCCTATTTCCTCATCCTCTAAATACAGTTCAGTCTTCATTTTAATTTAACCCATGTTCAGTGTTAACTTGGTTATGACAAAATAAATGCTGTATACAGCTGAGCTTAGCAGGGTGCTCTGACCTCTCTTTTTCCTAATGAAATTGTTTTCCTAAATGAAAAATTGCATGATTTTCTCATTAGCTGATTTTTATTTTTTAATCTTCAATTTTTAATTTTTTTTAAAGATTTATTTATTTGAGAGAGAGAGTGCACGTGCACTGGAGTCAGGGAGGGCAGAAGGATAGAGAAACTTATGTAGACTCTGCACTGAGTGTGGAGCCCAATGTGGGGTTTGATTTTAGGACCCTGAGATCAGGGCCTGAGCCGGTCAGGTGCTTAACAGACTAAGCTACCCAGGTGCCCCGTCATTAACTTATTTTATATACGTAGTACTGATTCATCCCTCAGATCTCAAAGAGCTGCACAACCCCTCTCATACAGTCACATATAATCCCCCTAGGCCCTCACACCACAGGTGGTGCTTTTTTTTTCCCCTTAAATTTTATTTATTTGAGAGAGAGAGCGAGAGAGAATGAGTGGGGGGGAGGGGCAGAGGGAGAAACAGACTCCCCGTTGAGCAGGGAGCCCCACACGGGGCTCGATCCCAGGACCCTGGGATCATGACCTGAGCCAAAGGGAGACACTTAACCAACTGAGCCACCCAGGCACCCACCATAGGTGCTTCTTATGCCTACTACTAAGTTCTTGTCCTGGGTCTTCCCTTCACTATCAAACTGGTGATTCTCTTTATCCTTTCCTGTCTTTGCTTCTCTTTCCTCAATCACATGCTTTTCCTGGTTTATTATCTCCTTTTTCTGGAATTCATTATCATATTGTTCCTAAGAAAAGCTGAATGAGAGGAAAACGTCCTTTTCTACCTTCACATTTTATTAAAGTTTGGCTTGGTATTGTGGATGGGAATTATTTTTCCTCCGATTTTTAAAGATGTTGTTCTATTAGTTTTTATCTTCCACTTTGTTGTTATGAAGTCCAATGCTATTTGAATTCCTAATCCTGCACATGGGATCTATTTTTCCCTCTGAAAGCTTTTAGGATCTTTGCTTTATTCCTGGAGTTTTGAAATTTCACACACACACACAAATGATGTCATTTCTCCTTTCATTTATTTTATTGGAGTTTTAATGAGACTTTTCAATTTGGACATACATGCCTTTTGTGACTTTTTTTTGTGTTATTTTTATGTATTAGTTATTTCATTATTTTTTCCCTTCATGTTTTCTGTTCTCTCTAGAACTGCCATTATTCAGATATTAAACCTGAATTGTTTCTCCAATTTTTCAAATTCCTTTTATTGAAGCTATTTCCCCAGCTTTTCTCTTTGTTTCATTTTCTGGCTTATCTTTTCCATTTTTACCTTTTACCCTTTCTGTGGTATTATTGTTTAATTTTTGTTTTTATGTCTAAATTTCAAGAGCTCTTTATGTCCTCAGATCACTCCATGTAAAAAAACAAACAAAAAAACCCCAAATTAAACCGAACCTAGATAGCGTTCTTTTGTGTTTCACCAGATAAGACTTTCTTTTAGCTCTGTAAAGATATTTATTATAGTTTCTCTGAAGTTTTTTGTAGTGGACACTGGAATGTGCCCCCCAGGTCCCCCTTTAAGGAAAGGCATGATGCCCCCCACTGCTGGGAGTGCTATGGGCAGAGAATCTTCAGCTGTGAGCCCCACATGGATCATCTCAGCTGCAGACCACTGCCTTGACGGAAGATCACCTTCTTTCTTAGATGGCCCACATCTAAAGAGTGTTCCTTGTGAGACTTGTATGCTGGGCCATTTGGCTCAACTGGCTCAACTCTGAGAGGTTCTAGCCCCAGAGACAGGCTGAGCTTACCAAGGGACTACCCCTACAGTTTGACCTCTCCCCATGCCCATTCCTGCTTTGGTGCCATTTAAGGACACTTCATAGTAAACTCCATCTGACAGTCTGCTTCCAGGGAAACAAAGCTGTGACTGTTCTCTTCTTTATGCAATATGTCTGTTTCTCCTGTTACCTTTTTTCTGTCTATTCATTTTAGACTTTGACTTCCATGCTAGAGGCTTTCTATTCAAACTCATTTGAAAGTGAATTGACTGGAAACTGAAGCATGTGTGGTACATGCGTCCTTAGGGTCACCAGGTAGGAAAAGTCAGGAAATTAGCTATTTCTTTGGTGTCTGTAGGTCTTTTCTCTTGGCCCCAGGCAGTTTCCTCCTTTCTCCCACTTGGAGAACATAAACCTGACTAGCAGCTTTCTGGGACCTAGTGGGAGAAGTCTCTGGGGGTCCCACTGTTTGTAGAAACATTTTTACTTAATAGTCTACATTTTTAGTTTGGAATGTCAGCCCCAATTTCAGCTCTGCCTGGCAAACCTACCAAACTTCTGTTTTGAACTCCCTGGAGAATTTTTTTTACTCGTATTCTCTACCAGGGTGTGGGAGGGGTAATCTCAGGGTATGTGGAATTGGAAAGTGATTTGGAGCATGTATCTTTTCCTTATATAAATTTCCACCCAGTTCCTTTGTTGTGAGGCCCCCCGCCTTTCAGAGGCACACCTCCAATACTTGATCCCTTCTAGGGATCTGCAGCAGGAGCTGTGTTGTGGCTTTAAATTGTGTTCTTGTGGGCTTTCTCCCTGTGAAGGCTTGGAGCTGTCTCCTCTCAGCAAAGCCACTCGCTCGCTGCTTGTCCTTTTACTTGTCATCTTCCAACATTTTGTTGATATCGCTCACCTGCTGTGGTCTCTGCTTTCATTCTCTTTGTTTATGTGGGTTCAGATCTCATTTTTATTTCTTCATTGTGATTTAAGTGGAGCCTGAAAGGGAATGGGTATACACACAGGCTTTGCTTAAACTAATTTGAATCAGAGTACTTTTACTATACTGAATCAGTGGCATGTGGCAACGTTGATCCTGTCTTCTTTTTAGAAACACATTCTTGTTGGCTTCCACAACAACACATTTGCCTGATTTCTTCCGACTTTGCGGGGCTGTTCAGTCTCGCAGGCTGGATTGTAATCTCTCATTTCTCCAAAGACTATAAAAAGAAACTCAAAATGGCAGTTCTAAAAAAATACGAACCTAAGTACCTGAATAGGTATTTTTAGATAACATAGCTGTAAGACGAAATTTCATGCATGACAAAGAATAACTGTAAGATAATTCACAAATGAAAGCAAAACACGTACTTTTTGAAGATATTTATTTAACACTCAAGCAAGTGAAAATGGGTTAAAATTTCTCTCTTTTCTGAAATATTATTGTGAATTGCAAATGCTTTAACGATATGAACACATTTTAATTTACCAAGCCCTGATAATTAAGGAAGAAAAATTTTTAAAAACACAAATTGAGATTCATCCTTTTTCTGAGTTTCTTTTCAGCTATAGACTATTTCCCTGGATTATAGAACTTTGTCAAAACCATTTTCTGGGCAACAGCATTTTTGTACACTCTAATAAAAATCAATATGCTTGAATCACTTATAAAACTTTAAACCTGCTTTTTTCAAAAAGAATATACTGTGTGGTAAAATGATTAAATATAATTTGAAATGAAAGAAATAAGAAAAACATAACTTTATAGAAAAAACTTAAGTGATTATATTTTTTATCCTTGACCCATGAAATCATATTTCAGAAATAGTCAATTTGGTCATTTTAGATAATCTGTACAGGTTGCCTATTACGAATATGAATCAGAGATTTAAAATATATGTGAGTATATTTTATACTTTTCAAATTGGAATTTCTGCCAGAGAGCTAGGTATTATGCACAAGTAGTAAATATCTTTTCCTGAAAATCCAAAGCACAGTAATTGTTGCCATTAGCTGGGTGAAACTGATATTGCTTTCACTCACTGGATAGTCATGTTTACCAAGGAAGCATTTGGCAAGGAAAACTTAATGTTAGTTATAAACAGAATAGTTCTTAAAATGTTAATCCTTAAATGGATTAATTTAGAGAACATAACAAGTTTAGGCCAGAGTTACAACATAAAGAAGTGGGAATGATACATATGCTTCCAATATAATTGTAAAATGAATAGTTGCCTATTTTTCTTCAGAAATTGCATATGCGTGCAGCAATCTGAGTCTAAGACAGGTGCAGATGCTTCAGTTACTTGGCTACAAAGTTCTATGGTTTATGAGTCATGGGAATTGCTTGTCTTAATCTGACAACTAAAGCTCTGTCCTATTGTCTTCTCATGTAATAGAAAATGGCTTTAATGACAAAGCCCAACTAATTACAAAACTTAATTTAATAGTTTAAAGCGCAAAGGGCATTCCCTAAGCAGTAAAATCTTTTGTTTGGAAAATTTTAAACAAATTATATTTTACTTTATGTTTTATTATTTACGTAATAAGTGTTTATAAGAACACGATTTTCTCAAGATTTGAATTGTTCATTGTTCCATAAATAGGACACACATTTAGAAAGATGAGTTTTTTTAAAGAAATATTTTAGTGATTACCTCTGGCTCAAAACATAAAACTCGTTTAGTGCTTGATGTTACCGGAGTCTTGCCCTAGATTATTTTTCAAATCTTCTCTGTAAGGTTAATAATAGGAATGGTTTCATTCCCAGTTACAGCTTTGAATTACTACTTTGAATTTAGATTTTGTGTCTGGCTGAAATTTCCTTATGGCTTAATTACCGAGCTGGTAGAAATGTCTCACCTAAGTCCTCTATCCTCTTTTTGTTCAAAACATAATCCCAAACCTTAGTATTTGATGGTGGACGTGATGACCTGTAGTCTTACTTCTGTCCCTAGTTTTGAATTCACCTGACAGTAACCTTGCTAAGTGTTGTTGCCCAACTTCTGTGTGGCTCCTTCCAGTAATGGAGAAATTTCTGTCCATTTTAGGCGTATCGGGTCATGCTTAGGTCATTACCAGCTATTTTCACCTTAATACAGATTCCTACCTATCAAAGTGCTTTGTGGGTTGGACCATGAAGCAAGGAGACTTAACCTTAAAAGGTTCAGGAATGTAAATTGACCAACGTGAACTCTGACCTAAAAGAGAAGGGCACCATTGTTCCCGTGAGTTTGTGATTATGTGGTTAATAGAAAAGATTGTCAGCCATTTTGGCCCTGGGGGTGGGGAATGGAGTGTTTCCCAAGACTGGGATTGATGTTGGTCTCCTGTGAGTTGAGAGTGTCCTGGGATTGGGCATGTTTGCAGGAGAACTGAGGCACTGAGATGGCTTCCTGAGCCAAAGTGCTCACTACACTTCTTCACCGATTCCTTTATTTTAATGACTTCTTGTCAACACTCTGAAGCAAGCAATACGATCCACTAAAAATGTAGCAAGTCATCCTGTCAGACAACAGATACTTTAAGAGTGAACTCCTTTGGGTAAGGAGGGAAATTTAGAAGAAATTGTAGATAGTTCCTACTATCAGTGAATTTACAAACTGATAGAGATAAGAAAGGAGACAGCTGACTCATAAATAAAGCATATAAAACATGATTTTGTAACTTTATAGAATGAAGTATTACATACTGACATAAACTCTAGAACTCATGCATTCATCAAAGCAGACTGGGGTTGAGAAAGGTTCTACAAAAGAGAGGAAAAGTATGATTTTTCAGGATTGGAGAAGAGTTGGTGGTGGGGCGGGGCTAGGGGGGTGGAAGGGGGGAAGAAAAGGTGTTCTTTAGATGGGTAGAAGTATCCTGAGATGACCCAGAGAGTAAAGGGGTAAGGAAGCTTACCTATGCTCAGAGCCTTGCTTGGGCAGCATTTCCTCTTCTTTCCCTCCACTTTCTGGTTGTTTTTTCCTCATGAGAATTGGGGTCCTTCCTACCACTCAAGGGGATCTGGCACAGAATTGTTTTGCCTTGCACCTGGGCTAATGGGATTTGATTGTTGAAGCTTCCAGCAATCTCTTTTTGATCACTTTTTGTCATCTTCCCCCATGGGGTGCTTGAGAGTCCCTACCTGCTTGAGCCCCCCCACCCCCAACCAGTAGTATGGCTCTCCTGCTGAGGATTTAGGCTCCTTCCCTTGAGCACCTATAATATGGCAATACCTTTCCTCCTGATGTGAGAGCTCTGCCTTCACTCCTGGTGCAGATAGGCAGACAGCTTTAAAAATGCACTCTTAGAAGAGTCATTTTTAGGACCCTTAGGACTCTGGGGATGTCCTGATGAAATGAACCGAATCATTGCCTGTGTCTTTAGACCCTCAGATCACCTTTGTTATTTTGTAGTTTCTGCCTAGTTACTAGGTATTGGCCCGGTTGCACCCACTGAGAATGCCTTTGTATATTCTGTAATTAAAAAGCCCAATTTCAAATGCATTTTAACTGGGGCTGTTGCACTTTGTTCAAGTGACACTTTACCTACCCCCCTACAGGGAGGTGAGGTTGGTGACACCAGGAAGCCTTAACAACAAAGGAATTCACACACCCCTCCCCCTCCCAACACCACTCACCCACACACTGTGGACTTCTTGAACTGATTTATGACATTTCCTAATATAGCAGGGGTAAGATGACTTATTTTGAAAATAGAATTAAAACTTTCCCTTTTTAGGAGCAAGCACCACTTTGGCAACACCATCAGCCCCAAGCACATTAGTCCTTATGGCCAAAACATTAACAGGGTGCTTTGTTAACAAAATGTTCAGGTCATGATAAGGCCAACAAAGGAACTGTAAGACTTTATGAGCTGAGTCTTTCCAAATAGTGCTCCAAGTCAAAAGTACTGAGAGTAAAACTTTCTCCTGTAAACAAGGCCTGAGCCAGCTGGGGTAAGAGTTTTCATGAGTAAGCAGAGGTGTCAGGGTGTTGCGTTGACCAAAACGAGCCACCTCATGAAAAGTAGGAAACGATTGATAGGTCCACAAAGTGTGCAGCTTTCTGAAATCTGCGAGTAAAAGATCTGAGATAGGCTCACTAATTAGCCTTCTTGGGTAGCGTAGGAGAGTGGGGAGCCCTTTAAAGAGGTCCCAGGGAGTGCTAAGTGCTGGAGAAGTTTATTGCTGTGCTCATAAACAATGGCACTGGACAGGGAATTGAAATGAGGTCCTATGGGCTGCAGAGCCCCTGCTCTGAGCACTCATCTTTGTGAAACCTTCTCTGCCTCTAAACTCTCATTACTTTCCTACTCTGTCATTTCAGAGTTTTAAACAAGGACTCTAGATTAATTCTTAGTCTTTGCATGGTGCTTTGTCTTTTTAATGACAGGGACAGAGAGACAGTGAGAAGAGAGGGAGATGACAGGGTGGTTGGGGACCTGTGCCAACAAGCTGGGAGAGAGGAATCTGGAGTCCTCAGTGCAAATTCCGGCTCTCACCAGGATGTTGTTAGATAACATGAAACCTCTCTAGGGGTCTGTTTTGTCATCTGTAAAATGAGGACACAACGAGATATGACTTTGTTTTTGAAAATCACTAATAATATCATCCATTTACTAGTGCCCTAACACATCTTATTTGGCTTTCTAATAGTCCTTGGTGTAGGCATAATAGAAAACATTCTCTGGGCCTTAAAGAGGAGTAACAGGAGATTCAGAGCAGTCAAGTGATTAGCTTATGAACCACAGCAAACATGTAGCACCAACTGGGGCAAGAACCCAGGTCTTTTGATTTCTAGTTCTTTCTACATGTCTCAAAAATTATATTTAAATAGTCTAGATTTCCTCTTAGAACTAAGTACTTGAAGGCAAGGAGAGCGTTCTGTGTATCTAGTATGTAACTATTATGTATCTGGCTCTAATTCACAGCATAATGAATATTGCTCACTGAAGCTTTTAGGAGCTTAGGTGACAATGTTCTTGCTTTGAAGTCCAGAGTATAATACTGATAATAGTTAGAAATTTTTGAACTGCTACACTGTGCTAGGATTATTACATACATTATCGCATGTATTGTTTCTCATTTTGAAGATGAAGACCCTGAAGCTCAATGGCAAGTGACACAACCAATACGATAGAGATGGGATATGGACCGTAGGCTGCCTGTTTCCTGGGATGTCAGTCATTCATCTCTCTGACCTTCTCTTTCTCCGTATATCTTATCCTCAGTGCTTCCTCCAGGTGAGAATTCATACCCTCTCTGGCCCTCTGAATTGGAAAAAAGCTGAGGAAGTTTGTAGGCCCAGTCAGTGTTGCAGGAGGATTTCTGTGGGACTTGTGGGTTCTAAGAGAGGGGGCACCTGTTCCTGGCTCTTTGGTAGTGTTGCTACGGAGAAGTGAGAGGCTGCGTAGGAAGTAGGGGAAGGTAGAGCCACAGGGAGCCTCAGAAAGGATGCCCTTGCCCCAAAGCATGACACGGGGATAGTAGCTAGTCAGAGATCAAGGAGACGAGAGTGATGGACATTCCAGTGGCAATCTGTGAGGACAGATGTTCAAGAGCTGGGTCCCGGTCCCTCACTCCCTGATGAAGTGGCATGAGGACACACCCTGTGCCATAGTTTCAAGGGGGTGACCTCCTGGAAGTTTGAGGTTTCATTTGTACTGTCATCCTGGTGTAACTGGGGCTTGGAGTCAGAGGATAATTTAAGATATAGAAATGAAAAATTTTAATTTCTAGCATATCTGACATTATAGACTGAGATACATATTTTTTACAGAATATTTCACAGTACTTCGTGTGCAGACAAATGATGGAGAAATTGAGTTTAGGCATCTGAACTCAAAAGAACCCATGCCACAGGATTCAATATTATATTGATGTTTTGGCTAGCAGTTAGTGTCTATCCCTTGAAATTAGTGTTGTAAGTTTGATTTTTACTGGTTAATTATTTCATTTAACTTAATATTAGTTGTAATGTTATTTGGCTCTATAGTTTCATGAGAGTTATAAAATATTTATAACTGGTTTTATGTTTGCACATATTTAAACAACATTAAGTATATCCAATATCAACATGAGAGTCCTTGAAATTATTTCCTTCTTCATGGCTCACTGAAGTTTGAGGAACAATGTTCTAATTCAAAGGAGTGATTCTAATTATAGTTGTTGTAGTTCAAAAAAGGAGGAGAAAATGAGGTAGGTCAGTAGGAGAGATATTTTTGGGGTAGTCCCTAGAAATAAACTACCTTTCTTTCTTTATTCAAAACGTTCTGCAGATAGCTTAGATTTGTGCTGAAATATTTATTTGGTAATGAAGATTTATCTCTAAGTGACGAGCAAAGTCAGCGAAGCCCAGAAACAGACTCGCACATATACAATCAATTGCTGATCCCTCCAGACACCCAGTCAGTGGGGAATTCATGGGGCAAAGAAAAGTCTTTTCACCAAATGGTGATAGAACAATTGGATATTTATATGGAAAATGTGAACTTCAGCTTTTACCTCACATTCTAAATAAAAATGAATTTGGGATGGATCATAGACTTACATGTAAAAGTTAGAACCATAAATCATCTAGAAGAAAGAAGACACAGGAGAATGTCTTTATGGCCTTGAAATAAACAAAGATTTCTTAGGATAAAAAAGCACAAATTATGAAAGAAAAAATTTTGTAAAATAAACTTCATCAAAATTAACAGTCTGTTTAGCTAAAGACACCACCAAAAAATGAATAAGTAAAGCCACAGATTGGCAGAAAGTATTCACAATTCATACATCTGATAATGGATTCACATCCAGAATAGATGATTTCCTACAAATTGAAATGAAAAGACAACTCAATGAAAAATGGGCAAAAGGCTTGAACAAGCACTTCACCTTAAAAGAAGATATAAAAATGACCAATAAACATATAAACAGGGTTTAACATTGTTAGTAATTAGAAAGTTCAATTTAAAACCATAATGAACTATCATTTTACAGCCACTAGAATGGATAAAAGAAAAGTTTGACAATTCCCAAATTGTAAATTAGTAAGAATGTGGAGCAACTGATGCTATTGTGAGACTAGTTTAGATTTCTGTTCACGTTAAATTCTGTTCAAAATGATTTGATTTTGGATAAAATTTTACCTAAAAATGTTTATTCATTCATGCACTTACCTAACAATTATATATTTAGAGTTCACAATGGTTAAAACAAAGTTCTTGCCTTCAAGGAGCACACAGATGGTTTATAAACTGAAGCCTTATTAAGTTAGCCACCATATAGGTAGAGTTTTTACCATATTTCCTTGATTTCCAAACACATGTATTATCTAACAAACAATTTCAAAATGAATCTGACAACTTCAACTTAATTGATCTTCTCACCAAGGAGTTTTATTGAATCAATGGCATGTTTCATAGTTGAGGAAAGGCACTGAATAAATCGAGCTGTTATATTTAAATCAGGTAGCCATTCTCTCTAGTTAACTTGAAATGTGAAAACAAAAAAAGAATAAAGGCAACCACTTCTCTATTTCCATGTGATTAAGGAAAAAAAAGTCCTAAGACTTATAACCCTTACATTTTATTTATTTACTTTTTTGAGGGGTTGGTTCTTTCTGGTTTCTTCCACATAGATACTGGAAGCAGAGCCTTTGAATGCCAAAAGGTTGAAAAGGTGATTTGGTGGAGGGTTAAGAAATAGACTGTGGGATCAGACAGAGTTCAGCTTAGTTGAATGTAATTAGGTGAATGCAGGCTAGTTTGCTCACCCTTACCTTCTATGGGTCTCAGTGACCTTCTGTATAATGATGGGCAGTGGTGAGGTTTAATGAGTTTCATATAGAAGGTGCCCAGGACATGTTTTACATATGGTAGGTACTCACTAAATCGCAAATCTTATTAACTAAAATTTGCCTACTGATTAGTGTCAGAGTCTTAGTTAAGGTGAACTGAGCACAAGATACTTAATGGCTGAGGCAGTTCGTTGACTACTTAGAGATTCGTAGCTTATCAGAGGCCTTCATACTGAAACAAAAGTAAATTCCCAAGAAAAACTTGTGCTTCTCAATTAATGTTCAAGGCTTATTAGTTAAGGAAAATTAAGAACTAGGAAGTGTCCCAGTTTTACCAGAATGAGAGTTGAATAAAGCCTCCTGGAATAATAAGTTTGCATATGCAAATTGATATAGTCCCAGAAAACTAAATGATACTTTTCAGAATATACTAATTTTATTTTTGATGATTATAATGTATTATTTATCAGACAATTTTCTATCTTGGCATTTTCCCTACAAAGACAGAAAGTCACACTGAGTTGGTGCCACCTTTTTCATTCAGGTGTTTTTATTCTGCAATGCCACAGATTCACATTTAAGGATTGACTGAACAAGGCCACAAATGTGCAGGTAGGAACAAACTCTACTAGAAAGTGGTGTGAGTGGCTTTGGATTTGTATGCACAGCAGTTCTGATTCTGTTAGTCTATTCCTGGCTCTATTGTGGCTTTTTGGTCACGCAAGCAAATGACTTCATGTTTTTGACCCTCAGCTGCTTCATCTTTACAGTTATATACATCCTACAGGGGGGTGGAAAGGAACGTGGGGAATGGAGTTTCTCCTGAGATGTAAATTAGTCTCTTGAACCGAGAGAGGCCTGAAAAGAGGGACTTTACCAAGGAAGGAGACTCCATGAAGCAGAGAAGGAAAGGGAGTGGAGAGGAAGGCTGGGTGCCATTTAGGAATGATGTCAGGAAGCAAGAAGCAAGAACGGGGATTTTGGGAGTTTCGTGGTCTTCTCATGTGTGTCATTACTGGCCTTCAGTCACTCACTGAACAAGCAGAGTTTGGGAACTTTGCCAAGTTCAAGACACTTTGCTAGATACTGAGCAAAAATGACTATGACTTGGTCCTTTCTTTTCAGAAGCTCATAATATACTGGAGATACAGGCCAATACTCTTATAATACAATGGGATAAGTGCAATGGAAACATTAGTGCACGAGGAGTTCTTAATTTAACTTGAGTAGTAAAGATAGGCTCTTTAATCCTAGAAAGAAAGGAATTTCTTAGTACAGAATGGGAAGGCCATGGCAGGGGAAGGAACAAAATGTAAAAGTAATAAACATGTAAAGAAGCAGGTTACCTGAGGATGATTGATTTGGAGTGCCTCATGGGCGGTAAAACTGACCAGCAGGCAAAGCCCGTGGCCACTCAGCTAGATCACTCTGCAACTCTGATGAGGACCGAAGACTTGTTTTCAGAGCTTTGCAGGGTGTATTTGTTTGTGTGTGTGTGTGTGTGTGTGTGTGTGTGTGTGTGTGTGTAACTTTGTAGGAAAAGAAAATTGGAGAAATAACCATGAAAAGTGTCCCTCTGTCAACATTTCCCATTCAAAGACTTTGGGAAGCACATCAAATAGGCAATGAAGTTTTTTGAGAAAGATGTCCTTAATTTTGAATGTAATTTGAAAGTCATTGGAACAATGAATAATGTCAGCACTTGCTGCTATGATATTTACTAGGAAAAGAAGAGATCAGAAAGTATTGGTTTTGAATACAAAAAGCCTGAGTGGAGCTTAAGTAGAGTATCCCTGCAATGGAACATTTATGATATAGCTTTTTCATTGTGTTTGACTTCATGTCCATAAATTCTCGCAAAGACATATTTGTGTTTTCTTTTTAATTTTCTTTTATCAATATGATTAAGGGTACCTCAGATCCCTAAAGGAGATGGTGGTGGAACCACTATATAATCTTTGTCAATTTTATAGGCAAAAATATATTTCTTTAAAATAATAAATCCATGAACATTCTATGGCTTTATTTATTCAAATGTGTCCCAATAAAATTTTACAGAAAATGAAAAAATTATTAATTATTTCCCTGAGGGCTAAGAAATAGGAGGCCCCACATATCTGCATCAGGTCCTGAGGTTCTATTTCTTGTATGGCCAATAAATGTAAAACCAGATTTCACTGTGCCTGTGGTTCTCATCATTGACTCTGGTTTTTGTTTTGTGGTTGGGCAGAATTGGGGTAGTTCTGGTAGGGTAGCGTATTGGATAGATTTGCAAGATAAGTTCAAATACAGTACTTTATCATATAATAATCTGAAATTCCCACTGGTCTCTCAAAAGATTCATTGTTTATGTATTTTTAATGTCTGGTACTCATGGACACCTTTTATGATTGTCATTAACGGGATATAGACAATTGGATTACGTTTTTACCAATTGCACAGCACTTTATCTTTTAAGCCACTTTTGTTAGAGGGTGCCATATCTGGAAGAGCTTATGTGATAGCTGACATCCTATTTAATCCCATCTGTATTTCTATAGTGCTCATCAACTCAGGACTGTTATTTCTTTTCTTTTTTTTTTTTAAAGATTTTATTTATTTATTTGACAGAGAGACAGCCAGCGAGAGAGGGAACACAAGCAGGGGGAGTGGGAGAGGGAAGAAGCAGGCTCTTAGTGGAGGAGCCTGATGTGGGGCTCGATCCCAGAATGCTGGGATCACGCCCTGAGCCGAAGGCAGACGCTTAACCACTGCGCTACCCAGGCGCCCCAGGACTATGTTATTTCAAGTGCTTCTTGCAGAGTAGCTCATTGGTGTCTTCTCTGGGCCAGTCTTTTGGGTTAGTTCCTTGGTGGCCCTGGCCTCTAAACCTTAGAAGGTTTTTCCTCAAGTAGTTTTTATTGTTCTGTTTTATAGAGGAGGAAAACTAGATTCTTGGAGAGATTAGGGGACTAGCTCAAGGTCATAAGTGACACAGCCAGGTGCCAAAACCTGGTCCACCTAGTCATTAAATCACTTTTGCTCACTGTCTGTGTATATCGAATATCCTAGCATAGTTGAGGCCATGTGTTGTAGCATTTAAGAGACATGACCACTGCCTGGATTCTGATCAGTTCTGGTGCAGACCTGCTGCATGATCTGAGGAGTCATTTAACCTTTTCTTTCTTTCTTTCTTTAAAAGATTTCATTTGTGTATTTGAGAGAGAGAGAGGGAGAAAGAGGGGGGTGGGGAAGAAGCACAGGGAGAAGGACAAGCAGACTCTGTGCTGCTTGCAGAGCCCAATGCAGGGATGGATCTCATGACCCTGAGATCATGACTTGAGCTGAAATCAAGGGTAAGACACTTCACCGGCTGAGCCACCCAGGTGCCCCTAACCTTTTCTTTGTTTCAGTTTCATCACCTCAGGGTTTGGCGGGGGGCATCAAATGAGTTTATATACCTAAAATATGGTGCTTGGCATAGAGTGTGTACTCTGTAAAGGATAGCAGTTTTGGTTTTTTGTTTATTTTTTTGTTTTTTATTGTCTGTTTACTTTGATGCCTGATATCAGGGACTTCCTTTCCAGGCAGTGGAAACATTAGGACCGAAACCTTCCCTAGCTCTTTATATCGAGTGGTGACTCTCTCCTTTGTGCTTCTTACCATTTCACTGATGGGACACATCACTGATCATTTGTATAGCAATTATTTCTATGTACAGCTGGCTCCTCTTGCACACTCCCTGAGACCTTAACTTATGCATTTCAAGCCCTAATATTCACTGATTCACACATACATTAACTGAATTAACAGTTTGTAGGGATTTTAGAACCAAACTTTGGAATATGCTCCAGAGAACTTTAAAAACTCAGTTATTTGTTGTTTCTCTGGACTTGTTTAGACCTGAATATTGGTGGGGGGGGTGGACCGGGTGACTTTTCACAGTCCTTTCCAGCTCTGTGAATCAATATTAACAAAGATATGTGTTTTCCTTGAAAAAGATAGATGTATGCTTTGTACCAGGTCTGCAAAACATAGTTATTGGAAAGTGTTTGGTCACAGGTATAGGGCAGTGACCCCAATTTACCTGTTCATATGTGATAATTAAAAAACTCTTAGTGAAAACTAATTATCTCATAATTTACTCAAGCTGCACAAAACCTCATTAGGCTTCTGGAAAAGTCTTTTTTTCCCTTAAAAATTTATGTTTTTATTTTTAATAGAAACAAGTTTCTTTGAATGGTTAGTAAAAATTTATTTAAATCATGATGAAGAGAGAGGAAAAAATATAAATATCATCTCTTGCCTTGTAAAAATGGTCACACATGGATTGCTGTTTTGTTTGTACTCAAATATTATCATGATAATCTCATATATCAAATATTCTGGCAAAATTTTTATCACCTTTTGTTTCTTGCGATACATTTTAAGAAAAATTTAAGAGAAATAAGCACAAGGAAGAATGTAAAAGCCACTCACAGATATAAAATTTCTGGTGTTTTTCCTTCTAAGCTTTACAAATGTATATTTCTGGAGACACTGTTGATTTTTTCGTCCAGTGTACATCCCCAACTACCTTTATTCTTCCTTCAGAATCTCAAGTATGTTCAGATAACCTCCCCCACCTCCATGGCCATGTGCTTTGGTGGGAGGGACTGACCCTATCATCAGCCCCACTAGTAAATCTTGAATCATCTAAGCCAACCATGGTTGTTTCCCTTGCTAGTGATTGGCTTAGGCACGTAGTGGAACTCTAACCAAGGAGATACTAAAGGGTGTTGGCTTGGCACCTCAGAGAAGGGGTTCCCTTTTTTAGGAGATATGCACAGGAAGAAATGGCTTCTTTCTTTATTGGAATATCTCTGTATGTGGCCTGCAAGTACAGTTCTCATCTTGCAGCCAGGGGGGATGCTAACTTGAGAGCAGAAAGCTAGAGATAACTTGAATCCTTGATGACTTTATTAGGTTGCTGAATTAACCAACCTGGAAACAGTTTATCTTTGCTCTTTTTGTTCAGTGGGATAAATTATCTGATTATTTAAACCAATAGTTTTTTTTTTTTAAGATTTTTATTTATTTATGTGACAGAGAGACAGCCAGCGAGAGAGGGAACACAGCAGGGGAGAGGGAGAGGAAGAAGCAGGCTCCCAGCTGAGGAGCCCGATGTGGGACTCGATCCCGGAACTCCGGGATCACGCCCTGAGCCGAAGGCAGACGCTTAACGACTGCTCTACCCAGGCGCCCCTAAACCAATAGTTTTTAGACTAATTCCCAGTAGCCTGGGGAATCATGGGCTGGGTAAATGCGCATGGCTAGCTTTAAAGAAATCAATTTCTGAGTTTTCAGCTTCTCTGAATACAGTTTCCTAAAATTGGCCTTTAAAACCCACATGAGATGACAGTGATCTGGTGGTTCTTTTCCACCTCCTATTTTATTTATTTATTTATTTATTTATTTATTTATTTATTTATTTTTAAAGGATTATTTATTTGCCAGAGAGAGAGAATGAGAATGAGGTGGGGGGTGGGGGGAAGGGCAAAGGCAGAGGGAGAAGCAAATTCCCAGCGGAGCAGGGAGCCCAAGGCGGGTCTCCATCCCAGGGACCCCAGATCCTGACCTGAGCCAAAGGCAAACTTAACTGATGGAGCCACCCAGGCACCCCATCTACCTCCTCTTTTAAAATCACTTCATTTCCACTTTGCAAAGGAGTGATTTACCATTCACTCATCAGTTCCAAATATTACTAGGGTTTGTTGCCCAAGGTGTAATCGAGAAGCCTCCTTTAATTGCACCAAAATCAATCTCTCATTTATCTGTCTTAGAACTGCATTTACAATAAATTTTACTTTTTATGTTTAATAATTATCAAATTTTATAATAATTTAAAACTTTATGCTATTTTGATTAATTATGCAGTAATATTTGACTTAAAACTCAACTAGAAGATATTTTGATTACTTAGAGCTGTTTTGTGGTACCAGATAATTAATTTTAAAATTTAAAATATTTAATATATTTTTTGCTGCAAAGAAGTATGATAGAAGATCAGTAAAAGATTTTCAAGCATAAAAGTATTATATTCATTGCAATAGCTGTGAAGGAGGCATAATGGAAATACAAATTCAAGGGAGAAAAAGAATGATTATTAAGGAAGACCTTATTAATGTAGCTTTAAAATGGATGACAGTGACTATAAAATTATCTATATGTATATATTATAAAATGGTATTAAAATTCCATTGCATACACTCAAAATTGGGACAAAATTTTTGAAAATAATGTAAATATTTATAATATTCTATTATCTACTTTGCTACCAGAAATCTGTGATAAAAAAATTTTTTTTTTAAGATTTTATTTATGTGACAGAGAGACAGCCAGCGAGAGAGGGAACACAGCAGGGGAGAGGGAGAGGAAGAAGCGCCTCCCAGCGGAGGAGCCTGATGTGGGGCTCGATCCCGGAATGCCGGGATCACGCCCTGAGCCGAAGGCAGACGCTTAACGACTGCACTACCCAGGCGTCCCTGTGATAAAAATTTTTAAATGTCAACTTAAAAATGTGAGAGGATACATAATTTTTCAAATTATTTTATGGAATACACTAGCCAAAATTTTTGAAGTTTACCCTATAAACCATTTTGAATTGTGCTTTCTTGACGCACAAAACACAGGTGCGTCTATCAATCAATCAATCAATCAATCTATCTTTATTAACATCACATCTGTTTAATACACCTTAAAATTGGATGCTCCTGGCTGCCCTTCTCTGTAGTCACTTGAGTTTCTACCCCCACTGTTCTACCTGGCCAGTTATTGCTCTTATGTCCACTTTCCAGCTTCCAGCATTTGTTGACATGTCTACTTAGTTGTTAGGACCTTTCTCTTTTGCTTTGTCTTTTTGGATTTATACCTTAGGAAAAAGGCTTCATTGTAAGTTGAATGGGATTTCAGGTTGGAATAAAGATACATGAATTACTCAGTCTGCCATATTTCATTCAGAGTTGGCAAACTTTTCTAATTTATATTTTTTTTACTTAATCATAGAATAGGAACATTTTTCCATAGTGTTGCATGTCTTTGTTCACCACACATTTTAAAGGCTGCATAATATTTCTCATTATGGAAGGTTAACAGTGCAATTTCTGATGGCCCAATCCATAAGATTTCTGTAAGTTCCTCAGATTTTTTTTTATCTACTATTTTCACTACATTAAACAAAGCAGACCTGCTTCTGTTCCTTTCCTTTCACATAAATCAGCTTTATTATATCACTGACAAGATCATTTATGAGATTGGGATGTGATAAGACCACAGATTCTTGGGTTTTTCTTATTTGGCCTTCTTTCCTCTGAGTGTCATATCCTATCACTTTGGTGTGATTAGAGGTATAACAGTCCTTCTCCCCAGCTGCCCTCGGCTCTCCCAAGGTGAAAGCTCATAAAATCCAGGAGGCAATGAAGGACCAAAGAAAACATGAACACAAAGGACATATACCAGTCTAACAAAAGGGCCTCTCTTAACAAGTAGACCCTTTCTTACCCAGGTGAGAAGCAATAATAAAAGCTCCTTATCAGTCAACTTGATCTGGAGTGGAAAAGAATGAATGCAGTCTTTGAAACAACTTAATAAGGCAGAATAGACTTGGTGGGAACATTTTAGACATAGCTTACATTCTACTCTTAACCTTTCAGGACACAGTCACTGCCCTCTGTCAATTACTGCCATCTCTTCATTGACAAGCTTGATGGGTTATAAGTAGAAGAATCTTCCAGATGCATGGTAGAGGAAAAAAAATAGATGTCTAACACAGGGGTGGTGCTTCTGGTGGCAGGAACTTAGGGTGGGAAAGGGAAGAAACCATTGTAGGAAAAGAACAAGGCTGAGACTGCTTTCTGTCAAAAGAAACTTGTGTCTCTGTTCTTACAGTGAGCATATATGCAAGGATGTTCCTGTTTTTTGAGAAAAATTTTAATGGGTCTTCATGTAAGCTAAGAGAAAGTTTGATTTTTCTACTGTTATCTGTTTCTATATCTTGTTTTCAAATAAATCTGCCAATGGATTCCCACCTGAACCTGATTCTTACTTCAGTAACACAAAGCCTGGATTCTTTGTGTTCACTACGTTTATTCTCTTTCCATGAGCTAAGGCTGTAAATCCCACAGTGAAGCATGCATAAACACAAACTAGGCAGGATTAGACCACACTATTTAGTTAATCTCAGTTTACAAAACCCCTTCTTTCTTTGTCTGACAGGCTGCCACAGAAATTCAGCAAATGCAATTTGCAAACCAAACTTGAGAACTTTCTGCATTATGGGTAGAGAGATGGTAAAACAACAACAACAACAACAACAACAAAAAAAAAACAAAAAAAACGACCCCAAACTCCTGGCTTTTGTAAGCCATTTTTCTTTGAGAAACCCTTAGGGATATTTTCCGGGGTGAAAGCTCTCTACAGTTAATGCTTCAAATCATCATCATGAAGGAGAAGAACACAACAGCATTTCCTTCCAAAATTTAAGCGCCACAACCTGCAAGAATCTTGACGTGTATAGTTAAAACTACCGAGAAAGGAGACTCTCCCTGACCTCCACCCTCCAGCTCACTCCTCTGTCTTCATGTTTAAAAAGTTTGCGTTTTTGGATCCAATGACAATAATACTAGTAGGACTTTAACTGAAGTACTTTGAGTTCTAGGAGGAGAAACAAAGGATGGTTTTCTATAACATGTTCGCACAACTGGACATCCATTAAATAATTGGTGTGCAGCTGGGAACAAAAATGGCTTAACAGAGAAATGTTTCTATAATAGATGTGAGCACAAAGCCAACAAAGGGCTTGAAGGCTGAGCCCTTCAAATACACTGTCACAGTCACCTGATGTCATGAGCACCTGCTGTATAGGAAAACCACTGTGGTGGAAACATCCATGTGTATATGTGGGGTGACAAACGTTCTGTTTGAGTTCTGTATTTAGATAAAAGATGCTCTGGGAGATTCGTTTTCTGCAACCTTTAGGCCTGTGGCTCTGCAGGCTGCTTTTTGAATGTCCCAAAAGATCATGTTTGCTTTGGTTAAAGATCAGATACACACCCCAATGTTCACATTTTCTGCTCTCCCAAGTTGGAACAATTCGAAGTTGCTTTCAGAGTCCAAATGTGTAGACTCCTCCAGGGCTCTTGAAGTATGTTATAAATTACAGAATTTACTTTGTCACAGAACAAAACTTTATTTCAGTGAAAACAGTGACCACATGGATATGTCTTATGGGAAGCTAATCTGCTGTAAACCAAAGAGAAACTAGAACTTGCAAAGAGCAGTGATGGTGGCAATGTGGCAGCAGACTGGGTATGTGTGTGGCTGGTAGAAGTTGGAAAGATAACCACATTGTGTGCTAGGCTGTCATTACCAGAATATTCTCTGGCCTTAATGTTTGCCTTCTTCTCATGCAGAGAACAGCAGTGTTAAGTTATTTTAAAATACAATGTCAGAAAACTTTGAAAACCTCACCACCATATTTTAATCTCTGGAGTTTATACCTAGTTATGAGTTCACTGCTAAGCAACATAGAGTGATAAACCATTACTCTTCAGTGTTTAAATCTTCAACCTGGTCTAACATATACTAATAAAGACTGACTCATCATTGGCTTGTCCTGATTTTTCTGACAAGAAATAGGTCTCTCCAGTGAAGCACTGATTTTAAGATAATGATACGAACACATATTCTTTTTTTTATAATAATTTTTTATTGTTATGTTAGTTACCATACAGTATATCCTTAGTTTCTGATGTAGTGTTCCATGATTCATTATTTGCGTATAACACCCAGTGCATCATGCAATGTGCCCTCCTTAATACCCATCACCGGCCTATCCCAAATCCCTACCCCCTCCCTTCTGAAGCCCTCAGTTAGTTTCGCAGAGTCCACAGTCTCCCATGGTTCATTCCTTGAAACGTTGAGTAGGGAGTGTTTAGACAGGGATTGTGGAGATCTGTCTGCTAACGGTTTAAATGCAAACCCAAGTAACAATCCAAAATGAGCTGCCTGCCAATATCCTATTCCATAAGAAATCTTGGCATCTTTAACAAATGATATATTTATTGATTCCATCTCCTTGGTAACTACTTGGTCCATAGACAAGTGCTTCTCTACGTCTGGGATAGCTAGGATAGCACTTATCATAAAAGTGTTGAATATTGGCCATTGATTTTTAAATAATAAAGGTTATATTTCAAATGTGCTTCTGTTAATAAAAAGAAAATCCTAATAGGAAAAATTTGACATCGATTTTATTCTAAACCACTCTTTGGACAGATTACTTTCCTGAGATAAAGCAAAGGTGGAAGAGTTGGCAGTTAGAAGGAATGTGATCTTTGGAATGTCTGTCCTGCACTCTGCCTGTTCTATGTGCCGTCATTGTACATACTCCATATGGGACTGTTGCCTTCCAAGAACTGGAGAGCATTTCCACAGATGTCCTTTCCTGTGGATTGGGCCTAATTCTACCAATGACACAATGGACCCAGGAAATTATAGAATAAGCCTGCTGTCCTGTTTTTGCTCAAATGATATTTCACAGACCTCTTTCTCCATTTCTTCCTTTCTGGAGCATTTGGCCCCTCTATCTCCTCGGTTCCTCATGATAGTTTATATCATGGTCCCTTTTTCTTTATTCCTTTTCTTCTTCTTGCCCTTCTCCTAGCATCGTTTCCTTGTATTCTCTCTTTTCTTTTCGTTTTCCCCTGAATTACTTGTGTGCCCCTTTCTTTCTGTCATTTCCTCTTAGATTCCTTATTCATGTGATTCAGTTATTTCTTTTTTTGCTTCCCATAATTAAAATCCAATTTAGAGTACTTTTATATTCTGTATTTGACTGTATGGCATGTCCCTGTGGAAACTTATAGCCTATTCAATGGAGTCTTATCATATTGCATTAAATTGTAATTATTCTGGGGGCTCAACATCCCCCCTCCACCATTCCACTTTATATCCCATTGGAACAGCCTTATTTGTTTTTTCTATTTGTCTGTGTATTCCCTTGAGTCCAACATGGAGAAGATGCCCTAGGTAGCTGAATGCTAAATAAGTCACCATTCTTCACACTTTTTGCCAGCCACAGAAATGAACAAACCTAAACTCTGTTACCTGGCACATAACATGGTGTCTGGTATACAGCAGGCGCTCAATAAAGGTCTGTTTGGTGAATAAATAATCAAAGACCAAGATTACACCTAAAGCCTGTGTTAGCATATTGTTGCTAGCATAAATATAGTTTCTGTCTTTCTTAGGTTTATTGTACACATATTCAGAAATTGCTTTACTCACAGGGTGTTCAGGACTTGATGATCCCTTAGAATTCATACACTTTCTAAGGCTTGCATATGCCTCCCCCATATTTTAAATCAATATTTCTCCTGACTACCTATCTGCATTTATTTCCACTTTTTTTCCCCTGTAGCTTAGACCACAAAAAACCTTGGCTTGCAGCAAATATACATTTCCATGGAAACCAAGCCAAAGGCAATAGAAAAAGGAGGCATTGTATAGAAATGTCTGTTGGTTGCCAAATTTCAGACCATTGCCTGATTTCCTTTTAGCTTTGTGTTGATTTCTTTAATTCAATGTGAACACACAGACCAGGACTTTTTAAATTAAAACAATTTTTTAAGTATACTGTGTTTGTTGATTTAAAACATATACTTATGAACATACACAAACTTGCAGGGTGTGGAAGAATAGCATTAGCGAATGAGGTTTGTGTTTCAATGTTATTTTTATGGAAGCTTCGTCTTTACTAGATTAAATGTATTTGCTGTGAATTTAAACTGTTCACTGACAGATGAGGACATTATTGGCTTATAGAGTTAGAGTGATTATTCCCCCATATGAAGTGCAAGGATAATGTGGTCGGAAATAATCAATGAAAAGTACCAAATGATGTAAATCAGCGGGGGCATAATGGATTCTGCCTCCTCTTTAACATGAATATGGATGTCTGAGCAATAAACCAGTAGATCTAAAAACTGGTGGTGTATGGTATATGACCAAGTGATCATGGCAGATGGCTTCTGGGTGAGCATGAAACCAGGGCCATATTTTGCACCTGAGGCTTTGCACTTGCACAGGGCACCATACTCAAAAGTACCTCAGGCTTGGTTTAATGCTCTGCTGTTAACATCTTGACATTCTCAATAATTTTTTAAACGAGGGGACCCACATTTTCATTTTGCAATGTGTCTTGCTAATTATTTAGCTGGTATTGCATGAGACTTACACTGCATACCATCTTTGAAGTTAGGGGAGATTCCTTGGATTTACCCTAACCATTAAAGAGTATTGGAAAGATTGAAAAAAAGTGAGTAGAAATATTAGTGAAGGTGTAGCCTTTCTATGAAACCCTCCAAATGTACTAGAAGTTTATTTTACAACTTTAGCCCACCCTGGTCATCACTGGTTAAGAGCCATCCATCTCTTGGGCAGTGAAAAGCAATTTATATATTGTGATAAGGAAAGGCTTACCTCAAAACCAACTTACACTAGGACGTCTCAAAAGCTTTGAAATATGCATTCCCATTAATTCAACAATTCCACCGCCAAGATAGAGGGTGCAAAGCTATATGTACAATAAGTTCATTACAATGCTATTTATGATAGTGAATTATTGAAAATGATCTGAATGTCTATACAGGAACAAATAAATTATATGCTACTCAATGGCATATCAGTCAGCCATTAATATGATATTGTAGGTGTATACTATTAAATATTAAAAATCATATTATAATACATTATACATATGATCCATTAAAAAAATCTATGCATAGATAAAAAGCTTACAAAGTTGTCCAACACAATGTAGTTATTTCTGGGTGGCAGGATAATATGGTTTTGTTTTAGCATATTGGTAGTTCCAATTTTTCTAAAATGAGTTTGTAGAGCAAAAATATTAGAACAACCAAAAAAGCAAACAAAAACATAACCATTGCTGAGCTTTGTCTCCATGCTCAAGAAGACTATTATGATTTTTTATGATTTTCCTTTATAAGCTAATAGGCATTGAAGAAACAAGCGTGTGTTAAAGAGAAAGTTTCAATGGGGTATTATTTTCCTTCCATTAAAGAGATTATAAACATCGTCATTTTCTTTTAGCTAGTCGGCTATAATTGACTGTTCTCCGGTCTTCTTCTGAAACTTCTCCCGAAGCTGTGGCAGGTGCAGGATGCCTCGGCTCAGCTGTTACTACATAAAGGTGCAAGAGAAGTGGCAAAGCCCCCATCTGTGAGGTGCATTGCTTGCCAGTTTGATAAAAGAATTCCGGACCAGATCCTTATTCTCTGCTGTTAGACTATGGCTCTTTCTCCCAACCATGGCAGAAGAGAAGTTATTGTATATACTGAAAGGTCTGTGAGCATTAGGTTTTTTTCAGTTTCTTCTATCACTCTAGGCTATCCCGATAGACACAGTTCACTTTGCTCTGAGCCTCACTTTAGAGGGCAGTGGCAAGGTTGAAAGCTTATGAAATCATCCTATCTGCACTTACATGTATGTGTTCCCTTCTATTAGATCTTGGTTCCATAGGTCTGTTGCAGCTTAATATGACAGATTGGCAAGAGCCCAAACTTGTCTCGTGGTGGCCAAATTTCATTTTCTTGGGTGTTGATGGAGGTGAGTTATGGTTCTTTGTTTCTACCTGAAACTCCTGCCAATGTTATGGAGTACTGTGAGCACTCTGTACTAATGTACAATATCTTATATTATGTCTTTTGCCTACAGCAATAGCAACACCTGTTTGAACCAGGGATTAGTTAGGAAGTGGGGCACGTCTAGATATCTAAACCTGTTGGCCTTTTGATAGAATCTTTATGATAACCGAACATTTGTTAATGTTTGCTGTAAAATATTTATAACTAGGGACGTTTTCTCTTTCCATTCAGTCTATGTAGACTTCTTTTTTTTAAGTAAAGGCATCTGAGGAAATTTGGAAAATATGTATGTATTTTTTAAATGAATGTTGAAAACTCTATTTTGAAATTGTAATTAGCAATATATTTTAATGCTGATGTAGTTGGACCCCAGGTTAGATTTGAACAGAGACACAAATTTGAAATAAGTGCATTTATGGAGAAAGGATACAATGGAAAGACTTGGTCATTTTTCATCTTTTTGATCTCCAAGGATGAAAAAAAACAGATTTAAAAAAAAATTTCAGGTAAGAGAGTATGATATTTTAAAGATGATTGTGTACTAATCACTAAGGGAAATTTATCTTCATTTATCATAACTTCGGTTTGAACTGTAGCCAATTGGACTGTGTTTTGATTTAGAAAACACCTATCCTCTTTCCCTTCTTTCCCTGAGTGGAGTAAAGTCTAAACTGAAGCTTCATCAATTAGCCAGCCAGCCTTGGCTCTATTTCATTCTGTCCAGAGAGGTTGAAAAGAAATGTGCCATGAGACGGCAGTTATAGAGAACGTCGAGGAGATGGGCATGGGAGACACAAAAGGAAGGTGGCAGAAACCTCAGACAGACATACGGACGACAAACTCAGACGTGCATCACATGTGAGAATGTGAGAATGTGTCCATAGGCACATCCAGGAATCGAGCTTCCCACTCAAAGACAGTGGTACTAACTAGGGTTCCCTGTTTCAGTTTGTACGTGTGTCCCCATAAAAATAACTGTCTTAGTAATCATGACCTCTGTTATTCTTTTGGGGATTTGTTTCTGTTTAGAACTCTGCCTTTTAAGACTTTCAGTCTAACTTAGAAAATGCCATTCTTTTGATTGTTTCCCTGTCAGTCTGGCCAAAGCTGTTTCCCACTATTTACATTTAGTCTAGATTGCTTGACGTGATAACCTGGCCTCCCTTTGAGTTGGTGCTCATAGGTTAACGCTAGGTAGGGGCTTCTCAAACGTAATTGTCTTTGGCAATCCTGTCTTTGGGCCTGAGATTCTACATTTCTAACAAACTCCTAGGTAATGTCAATGCGGCCAGTCTGTGGACTACACTTTGAGTAGCCAGAATTAGGCTGCTCCTCTTTAGTTCGTAGCCCAAGAGCTGTTATTTGATTAACGTTATTCTTAACATCTTGTAAGGTTAGAGTGTGAAAAGGATTACATGAAGCCTAGCTGTGTCTAGTCATCCAATACTCAACACATATCATATTTTTGCTTATAACAGTGGTGGAGAAACTAATTTTAACCTGCAGTCGGTTATTTGCTGAGTGTTGCTGGTTCAGAACTCCTAATACTTAGGGAACTCTCCAGGCCCTCCTTGGATCTGGTCTCCATGTTAAAGCACAGGCTTCCTTCAAAGCACACTGCTGTTTATGAGTAGGGTTCTGGTTACCTTGTTGATGAGAGAATGTTTGACCGCTAGTCATTTCTTTGAGGGAAATTCATCTTCAGCTAGCATAACTTTGAATTAAACTCTGTTTTGATTTGGAAAACACCTACACTTGTTTCTTGAGTGTAACAAAGTAGAAATTGTTTCCATGAGGAAATAAAATGTAAATGAAAACAGTATCTTTTAGCCAAGTATTCGCCTCTCTAGTTCTTCTTGGCAGGAGAAGTTGAAGGCCTCAAGCCATATAATTTAATGTTAACTTTCCCATCCATGATGTTTAAGATCTGCAGTGTTGTCTGTCCAATGTAGTTCCTCCTTCCTCTGAGAATTGATTCTCTCCACTTCTAATCAAGGGATTCTGTTAGAGCTTTTTTCCTGTGGTACTCTACCTTGTCTCCACAGTGATGACCACATTACCGATTGTATTGCTGTATTCCCCAGTATAAAATGATTTAGTGCAAGGAAGGGTAAGGGACCCATGCTGAGCCAAACAGAGGTGTTCTGGGAATTGTTCTATATGGAGCTTCATGTGAAGGTGCTTTGTATCTGGGCCATGCAGCTGGTAGAAGGTCAGTCAGAGAGCAAGAAGATATTGATTCCAGTAGAAGAGACGAAAGCCACTGAAAGACAAGCAGAGACGAAAGATGGGTAGATAGGGAAGGGATAAGGCATGGAGCACTGAGTAGTGCTAGTCACTGAAGATTTCAGAGTTGTCTCGATCCCTTTTGGCTCTTCTTTCAAATTTCTGAGCTTTTCATGGACCACTAAATTCCTTTTTGTAAAACCAATTTGAGTTGGTGGCTGAAGTGTTATAACCAACAGAGGCTGATTAAATATTTCACATAAATTTCTTTAGGATGGTAAAGTAAAGGGGTGTCTCCCTGAGGCTGCTGTATCTCAGGGCCATGCCATAGCCAGTGTGTGTTAACTCAGTTTGCAAATAAGAATCGGAATTAATGAAGAACAACTGAACATGTCTTTGTTTGCCAGCAAGTGCATTACATTAGTAAGTGATACCAAAGGGCTGAAAAATAGAATGTCATCATTACAGTTATTGTCACAACAAGTTTAACTGAAGATGAACATTTTGAATACAAAGTACATAAAATGAACATTAAGCTTAAACTAAAGACATTGATTAAAGAATTAGAAAAATAAATTTTTCTGGCTCAAAAAGTAAATGAGGTCAGGCCATTGTAAGATTGAATATAGAAAAAGAAAAGCAGCTTAGGCCAATTTTAATAGAAACAAAGGATTGTTAGTGAGTGATGATTTGCCACAAAGAAGAAAAAGTACTCTGGAGTTTATTTTACTCTCAGTGATACATGCATCAGAACATTTACTAATAGTATTTAGGGATCTCAGTGAGGAAGAGGGAAAGGAGAGGAAGCAACCCTATACTTGGGGGTAAATCTCCAACTCACCAGGAGGACTTTTCAAATTACACATACTGCTTTCAGTCCCTTTTTGGAGCTTCTCATATACTTTTCTAGGGAGTATATTTTCCCATACCAAATCCCACTCTCAGGTGATAATCTAAATAAGGGAACAGTAGTTATTGATGGGAATGTATAATGTTTCTCAGATGTTCAGAATTTTTAAAAAGGCTGATAACAAATTGAGACTCAATAAGAGAGCTGGTTCTTATTTAATGCAAAAATGGAATAATTTATATGGAAACCAAAGCATATATAATGCAAACAAAGACAGCACGGCTCCACACTTTTAAAAAAAGGGCTGCAAGGATGACAAAAGAGTATAGCTGCCCATGAAAGAACTAAGAAACAACTGGGTGGTTCAGTTGGCTAAGCGACTGCCTTCAGCTTGGGCCATGGTCCTGGGGTCCTGGGGTTGAGCCCCACATCGGGCTCCCTGCTAAGTGGGGAGCCTGCTTGTCCCTCTCCTGCTCCCCTGCTTGTGCTCTCTCTCTCTGTCAAATAAAAAAAGAAGAAGAAGAAGCAATGAGAGGAAAGCGGCCAACACACTGAGAATCTGTTACGCACTTTATGAGGTGTGTTGCATCTGTTACTTCATCAAGTTATAAAAAAAAATAGGATGGTACGTATTCCTATATATATACGGTAGATAAAACAGAGATTCAGAGAAGCAATTTCTCAAAAATCACACAGTTGTTATGTAATAGAGGCTGGATGCAAATCTACTATTGTCTGCTCCCAAGCCAAGAAACATTCTGATTCTTCATGGATGAGCAACCCAAATAGCTATTGAGTGCCCATATGTATAAAGGACTGGTAGGGAAAGACTACCAGAGATAATTTACAACATTATTCAAATGTTTTGACCCGCAATAGATACAATACCCTTGCAACAGGAAGGGATTTACAGCATAGTTGAAGTGTTTTCAGAAGAAATAGAGACAATATGCTTGTGATAGAATGTTTATGGCCCCTTGGATGGGTATATGAAAGAAATTATAGAGGAAAAGTTCCTGGAGTAGTAAGGAAAAGATCTTCAATCTTTTCAAATCATCAGTTTAGATAGACTATGTTAACAACTCTACAAAATGGTTTAACATTGTATATTTATATGACCCTTTGCATGCCACTTGAAAGTATACTTGGTAAGATGAGTGAGGGGATTTTATGAAGATTATCTCTAGAAAACAGGGCATGCTAAGTCTTCTTTGCTGTATCCTAAGATATGGATAAAAGAAGGGATAGAATTGTGTCTCTTAAGTTATGTTAATTTTGTTGATGATAATTTTCTGCATAAAGTATCATAACCAACCTTAATCTCATGGAACAGACTTAATAGTTAAAGAAAAAAACCCAATACAGATTTCAGAGTCATTCACTAGCTGGTAAAATATGGAGGTTTTATTAGATCATTTCTAACTTCTACTCTATTTAGAACCTTTACTGCACTGAGTCTAAAATATTGATAAACTTGTCAGGTCACATCAAACTTCTTTAGTAAGTTGCAAAGTCTGCAATAGATCAATTATTTCAATTATTTCAAATACTTGGATATATTATGGTTGAGTATATTGAACTATAAAATTGTGATAATAAAAATAACAGAGCTTCCACTTCTCTATCTCTATCCCAGATACTTCTATCATTAACTATTAGAGATCTTCATGGCTGTTTTTTTAGGCACTATGGTCTTCTCTATAGATATCTTCTTATTTAGACACGTGTGGTAAGCAGAAGTCTAAGATGGCCCCCAAGATTCCCACCCCCTGGTACTCACATGCTCTATAATCATCAGCCCTTAGTGTAGGTGGGACTTGTGAACATGACAGGAGAATTTCACTCCTATGATTAAGTTTGTTGAATGGCAGAGGTGAAAGGATTTTGCAGATATAATTTAGATCCCTAACAAGACAACTTTTGTGTTAATCAAAAGAGTTATTATCCTGGTTGGGCCTGACCAAATTGAGTGAGCCTTTTAAAAAAGGGTCTAGAGATTCAAATTGAGAGAGTTTCAAAACAAGAGAGATTGGAAGCACTCTTGTTGACCATATAGAAGCAAACTGTCATATTCTGAAGAGGGTCACACGGAGGGGAATGGTGGGTGGCTTCTAAGACCTGAGGGCCTCAGTCGTATGATTGCAAAGAACTGAATTCTGCCAACAGCCAGTGAGTTTGGAAGAGGACCCTTAACCTCAGATTAGATTGCTGTCCTGGCTGACACTTTGATTGCAGCCTTGTGAAACCCTGAGCAGAGGACCCAGTTTATCCCTGGCTGGACTCCTGACTCATGGAAACTGACATAATAGATGGGTGTTGCTTCAAGCTGCTAAATTGTGGTAATTTGTGATGCAGCAATAGAAAACTAATACAGCATGACTTCAATTATCACCAGATGACTCATAAATTTATATTTCCAGCAAGGCCTTCCCTTGCATATCCAACTGTCTATTTGACATCTCATGACTGTCTCCAAGGTACTTCAGTTTCAGAGTGTTCAATACCAAATTCATGTTCATTACTTTTAAGCCAAGTTCAGTAAATAGCCTTCATCATCCCCCAAGTTGGGAAGCAAAAAAACTTAGAGGAGTTCCAGCTTTATCTCTTCTATCCAATCCATCAAAATTCCAGTGCATTTCACTTCTTCGTGGCAGGTTCTTCAGTCTGATCCACTCAACATCTACTCTATCCAATCAAATATGCCTCCCCTATACTTTCAAAGCAGAAAAGCTAAAGATAACATTTATTTTTCTTTGTAGCTAAGGTTCTCATGAGACTTAGGTTCTGTGAGATAGATGCATTCCTGTGAATTTTGGAAGATGGACATGAGGAAGGACAGGTGGTAGCTATGTATGAGGAGCTCAGACCATCTAGCAAACATGTTGTGGAGATGACTGGTTCTTCTTGGGGGAGCTGTGTAAGTGGTTGTACTGTCTGGTTCTTAGCATCTTCAAGGCCATGAGGTTTTCACTAGAATAGCCAGTGTTGTATGGCTGATTGTTCCCCTTTGTGGTGGTGTTTCTAGCTATGGAGTATTCCCTCTTGGTGATTTGACCCTTCTAGAAATTCTATTGGTTACTCAATACCTTGAGGTATATCTATATCTGTATCTGTATTTATCTATATCTGTATCATCTATTTCTGTAGCTATATACATCTTATATAAATACATATGTTTATTATATTATATATATCTTACACTAGATTAGGTGGATGGATGCATATTTTTAAGGGCCAGCCAGTCTACCATTTTTTCTCCATCTCTACCACCACCACTACAACTATCCTATTACAAGGTATCATTACATATATCAAGTTCTCTAGCAATAAATAGTCTTAGCTGGTTAACCTCTGCATCCACCATGCCCCCTTATAAAATATTCAGTAGTTCCCCATTGCTCTTTAGATAAAGACCAAAATCATCACTAGCCTACAAAGTCTGGCCCCTACTTAACTCTCTATCCTAATTTTACTTCTTTCTTCCTTTAGTAAGCACTCGAGCTGGAAAATTTTAGTCTCTTATAGGGGCCACGCACCTTACCACTGTTCTCTGCATACAAAGTAGCTTCTTCACGGAAGGCTTTTTCTTCCCTAATGAACATTACTCTGTGACCCCCCAGATCTAAGGCAAATCAGCAGGTCCTCAAGGAGTCCTTTGCTGACCTCCCTATCTTGGCCAATTATCTCATATGTTTTCTTGTGCCATCTGCCCTTTAGGGATTCTTATTTGCAGAGTTGCAGTTTTATACTTGTGTCATCATTTGATTAACAACTGCCTTTCCCACTACATGGTCAATATCACATGAGCAGGTACTTTTTGTTTTTACTCACATTAAATTCCCTCCATCTGGCATAGGGTTTGGTACATAGTAGGAACTCAATAAATATTTGTTGAATAATGAATAAATGAAGCATTTCTAATGTTCTTGGTATTCTTCTAAGTGATTTATACTTAGCTTGTCCTTATAAAAATAGTACGAGGCAGGTAGGATTATTCTGTCCTGTCAGTTAGGATGAGCTAGGCAATGCTGTGGTAACAGATAACCCCCTAAATCCAGTGGCTTAAGATGACCTCAGCCAAGGTTTGTTTCTTGTTTATGCTTCATGTACTATTATGGTTAGCAGGTGGGAGGCCTTATGGTAGTTACTCAGTTATCCAGATCAGATGCCCATCTGACAACATTCTTCTGCAGTTATTGCATCAGGGAAGATAGATGATTGAGAATCATGTTTCAATTTTTAAATGCTTCTGCCAGAAGTGACACACCTGGGCAAAGCAAGTCACCTGGCCATGTGTAACGACAAGAGGCAGAGACGTATAGTCATACCTGATGCCTGGAAGGAGAATCAGAATGTTGGTGATTGGATAAAATATTGGTCTACCACGTCTTTTATTCCCATTTTACAAATGAATGAACAGGCACAGAGAGACGCAACTTGTTTGAAAGTAGAAGAGCCAGAGTTTGATCTGGGAAGTTTGCCTTCCCCTCCCCCACTGAGAGCTCCATGTTATCCTTCTTTGTCCACATTGTGACCTAAAGAGTCATGGGAATTCTGGGAACAAATGGTTGACTATGTTTCTGTCATTGCTTTTGTTCCCAGAGGAGAGGAGTGAAGCTGAATGCTATACTAGCCAGAGTTTTACTCCCAGAAAATGTGGAATTGGAGCCATTTTTTTTTCTTCAGGAAGGCCATGACCAGGTATACCATATACCATAGTCAGATATATGGTCATGATACTCCAGCAGTCTCTCTTGCTCCCTGTTGTTTTGAAAAAGTTCATTTCTACCTCCTCTTATATCAGTGAACACTGTAGATAAAGAATGATTTTGTCAAGCCTGTGTAGCCAAATGTTATCCTGAAACATAAATTTTAAACAAAGCAGATCTTGTTAAAGGTTTTTCTGATTGTTCTCATCATTGGTTCTCAAGAGTCTGCTTTCGATTTTTCAATGAGAAAGACATTTCCTTCGGTAATGTCACTTTGGACCATTGAATGAGCTTTAAAACATGATGAATAATGATTTCTGAAGCTCTTAGTTCATTAGACTTCTATGAAAATCAAATTCAAAACTAGCATTTATATAATACAGTAAAGCAAAGAAATTTATTTTTTAAGCATGAGACAAGAGGAGGAAGAGTGGGAAGCCTGAGTGTGTTTTTATTAATCATGTACTAGCTTTTGAATAATGTATAAAATAAATTTGTAATTTTGACATGACTCATTATGATTTATTTTGTTAATTAGCAAAAAATACTTTTTTCAAAAGATAGACTTTCAAGCAAAGAACTATATAAATCTGGCTAACCCCAATCTCAATTATTTAAGGATATGATTTGGTATGTAGTCAGTGAACATTTTATAAACATTAATATTTCACCAAAATAGTCATATTATCTGCTAACATTATCTTCTATGCTCACATTAATTTTCTTACTTTTCTTTCCATGATAACAAATAGAGATGAATTATAATCACTCCTACATGAAATGTTTATGAAATGGAGTTTGTTGCCTATTTTAGGAATGCAGATATTACAGTAATTGAATAATATATCTGAGACATATTTTCACTAGAGACAGAAAAATAATAAATAAATAATGCTCAATAAAATATAGTAATACAGAAGCAATTGTTTGCATATATGTGTTTATTTGCTGCCAGCATACTTTTTCTTTTTTAGTTCAGAATTCCTACTTTAAAAATGTATATTTTCAATGGACCGAAGTGTACAATAGTCATTTATTTATTTTTAAATATTCCTCCTTAGGTATATGCTATAAGAACTGGCAAAAACTCACAAAGGACTAAAGCAGTTTTGTAATAGAGGCTTACCCAGGCTTTAGTGGTTGCTTCATGGAAAAAAAACAGGCAAATGTGCCATTCTCCTTGGAGAGCCATGAGAAGAGAAATACACTGTGGAGAGCAGGTTGCCCCTTCTGAGTGGCATTGTCAGTACTTTGGTACTCCAGAATTCTGGCATGTTTAAATCTCAGCTAAACATAGGAAACTCCCACTGAAATCATCTAGAGAGATATATGAGCATCTTAACCAAGCAGGATAATCTCTGCTCTCTGCCATGGAGCCTGAATTTGAACATATTTACATATCTCTGCAGCATATTTGGCTTTTTAACCATGTAAAAAAATTGTTTTAAAAAAATATAGCGTAGGGGCACGGGGGTGGCTCAGTCAGTTAAGCTTCTGCCTTTGGCTCAGGGCCTGATCTCAGGGTACTGGGTTGGAGCCCCATGTAGGCTCCCTGCTCAGTGGGGAGTCTGCTTCTCCCTCTCCCTCTGTCCCTCCTTTTTTCTCTCTCTCTCTCTCAAATAAAATCTTTAAAAAATAAAAATAAAAACTATAGTGTTTTATAGATTTTGAAGAGAAACTTAATCTCATCTTCTCTAATATTATTAAAAGTCTCTTCTATCTCCTGAAATTAATACCCTAGAAGATGTTTACAATATTCTTCTGTTTTGTTACCTTACAGTGCTAGGCTCTATTTTTGTTTAAAGTCTTCCCTTTCTAATACTATTTGCAGACCAGCATGTCTATCTCTCATCTGTCTCTGTCTCTCTCTGTGTCTCTATTATATCTCCTTTCACATGACACTAGGCTCTGCAAAGCCCCCTTGGAAATGAGACCACTTCCTGTTAAGTGATCCTGGGGTATGTGGAATGTAAAGACAACCAAGAACAAGGTAGTGTGTCCTGTTGTAATGACACATAAAAGCTGTAAAACACCAGAGCAGAGGAGGGGGTACGAGTGGGAGAAGAGGGTGGTGAGTTTTGCCATGTGCTGTTTCTCTCCAGATCTGTTTTTTAAAAGTCACTTCTGGCCCCTCGGCCAATCTGCACTTAATTACCTGTTCCTGCTCTATACCCCAGACGGCCAGCAGTGTGGCCTGTCTATTCCCATTCCCTCTGTGAGGCCCAGCTCTGGGGCTGAGCTGATGCATTACAAATGCCTTGTGGACCAAAACAATGTATGTGTCTGATGGGATTTTCCCTAAGCGGTCAGGATGCCAACTACAGTCCTGATCATTTTAAATGGCTTGTGATCTGAGGATAGGGAGATGCTCATTAGTGGCCGTAGGAGCCCAATATCAGGAACAGATTGAACCAAGTCGCTCTGCCAACACAAGCATTAATAGAGGGGACCGTGTCAATAAAAGTTCCCAAGATGAAGCCATTGAATGAGGCACTTATGGACGATTATAAACATTTTGCCCCGTGGTGACTCTCCTCTATCAAACCGACTCCAAGCCTGATAAGCGCTGCCTCTTTAGGGGTCATTAATTTCCCTGAAAATTTAAACAGCTGTCACTTGTGATCCTCCTCAGGTGCTCATGTGGGAGAGATTAGCCTGTGTTTATAAGCCGGTCTGTTCATTAAGCGCCTGCCCGTGTGGAACCCCCTCCACAGGCCTGCAGATCGCCCACAGATAATTGGGGGCAGCCGCGAATTACACAGAGGCGCTGCAGGCAGCAAGAATGGTGTGGCCTTATTAATATCAGCTGGGGAGAATGCACCATTTTAATGATTTCCAATAAACCAAAGCAAGCCGTCAGAGCTTCACAAGCATTTGGGCACTGACAGTTAAAGAGACTGCACAGGTTTGGGTTTCCTGTAGTTACTATCAACTTTCTCATTAACATTTGAAAATCTTGGTTTAACCCTTTGCAATGCAGTGATTCCTCCCCGGTCAGCTTCCAAGTTGAAGTGACTTCTGATGCTTTTAATGCCTGCTAAATCTTCTGGTAGATTTAATGGCTGTTATAGTAGAAAAAGACACTCCATGAAGATGCGCGGCTCCAAATGGAAGACGTACATTTTGGCTGTGCTTTCTAAATCAGATACTTGTGTTTTACGTTGCAGTCTCCAATTATATAATCTTTTAATGAAATTTGGTGTATTTCTGTATTCTGTGACATTAGTTAAGTTCTTGCAAACTAATAAAAAAGGGTTATATTTTAACGTTTTTAAAAAAGATTTTATTTAGATTTGACAGAGAGAGGAGAGCACAAGCAGGGGGAGCAGCAAAGGGAGAGGGAGAAGCAGGCTCCCCATTGAGCAGGAAACCTCCATCCCAGAAACCTGGGATCATGACCTGAGCTGAAGGCAGACGCTTAACTGCCTCTGAGTCACCCAGGTGCCCCTATTTTAACATTTTTAACGGAATTAGAAACTTTTTGGAGCACCTGGGTGGCTCAGTTGGTTAAGCGTCTGACTCTGGATTTCGGCTCAGGTCATGATCTCAGGGTTCTGGGATTGAGCCCTGCTTCAGGCTCCATGCTCAGCAGGGAGTCTGCTTGAGGATTCTCTCCAGCTCCCTTGTCCCTCTGCTTGCTCACTGTCTTCTCTCTCTCTCTAAAATAAAAATAAATAAACCTTAAAAAAAAAAGAAAGAAACTTACTGAAAATTCTGTTTGGAAGAACTTTAAATAGATTGGACAATTCGATTTTCAGTCTGATAAACATATGGGTAAAGGAAAGATCTAGAGAAATTTTAAAAAATAGACACATTTATTTTTTTTAGTAACAAAATCCTTTAAGAGTAGAAACAGTTTCAAATTTCTTTTTCAAAATGCTGTCTCCATTGCAAGATTTGCTTTGGAAAAGTAGCCGTTCATACTCATTGCTGAAACATCTGACTTTAAATCCAACAGAGGAATTATATGTGTTTATATTTTTAAAAAATCTTCGTGGGAGGATACTATGGGCAGTCATTATAATTGCACTACAAAGCTTGGCAAATTTTGCACATTTACAAGAAATGTATTCTACCTCTAAGCTCAATAGTTCTTTTTAAGAACTTCGCCATGAACTCACCAGCACAACTTTGAGGTGCAAAAGATTCTCCTGATCTTTTTCTATCCTATTCGTGATATTCTAAAGATTCTACTATTTTTTAAAGTCTTAATTCTGTAAAACTTGTCATACTGTTGACATCCTATAACCTGAAGGGCATCTCTCGCTTTGACTTCTTTCCTACCTGCTTGCCTCTGAATGATTCAGGAAGCTGTCTCTTGTATAGTGCTATCTCTGTAAGCTTAACTTTGAATCCTTTTCTTATATTCTTGTTAAGGCAGTGGTTGTAGCAATGGTTCTATTACACAGTTGTGTAAAGCATTATTTTAGTAAAGAATTTTTATACTATTGAGAACCTGCCTTCTTTGTTTCATCTCCCCTTTGATAACTGATAACTGAGTAGTTCTTTGTGTATTTCACCTAAATGAAATCTGACAGACGCCATAAACAGAGGCATGCGGGAACATCACTATGTTCACCCAACTTATAGAAAACCTCACATACTTGATAATTTGATCTAATGCTTGCTTTGCCAAATCTTCAGCAATTTTTTCTATGTACCTTCCAAATCTATTTGTTGGTAAAGGAATGCTTTGTGGTTTGTCAGTATACTGATTTCTATAAATTTTAGCAGATATTTTTAGTAGGAAGAGAATGCATTTCTCCAATGGGATGTGTCTTTCACTATTAACTAAGGAACCACTGAAGTGATTCCTAAATATTTATCATTCAATTTGGTAAAATGTTATAAATTGCTGACTTGAGTGTAACATGGTTTTAAACACCACTGAAAAACATGACTATGTTATATTTTACATGCTTATCTTAAAAATGTCTTGCTTCTTATAATCATGAGTTACTACCTTATGGTACAATGTACCCTCATCGATAAAAGTTGTGGCTGTTCATTGTTAAAAACATTAGAGGTAAATCCATATTTCAAACATTATTCTTGATAATTTTGAAGTCTTCAGACAGATCTTTTTATACATGACTAGACGACTTTTTAAATGTATAATGTGGTTGACAAAAATATGTACTAGGAGCTAAAACATTAGTTTTTCCATTTTTCTAGTGGTTTGCTTTGTGTTTACATTACTAGCGTTTTTCAATCTGTGGGTTATTTGCAGAAACTTTTTAATCCACTGGACATTTTGTGAGGGTAATTTCATTTTAAACCCATTAATTGGTTAGCCCATTTATCTGAATCCACAAAAACTACAACATGGTAGAACACACTAGAAACAAGCCCGTGAGACAGGATATTGCTGTTACTCCTGACATGTTTTCAAATGGCTCCCCTCTTTTCCAGATACCTTCCTCACTGCCTGTGGCAGAGGGCTCGGACAGTCAGAGTGAATGAGGGAAACGGTGTTGATCTGTGTCATAAAGCTTAGTTACTTTCTTGTGTAGATAAAATATAAAGTTCTAATATTTTCCCCCACACCAGGACAAATTGTCTTTCACGAATGCCGCTTTGGGGGCTACTTCAACAGTATGTTTGTCTCACATTCTTTGACCTGGCTCTGGTTCTGGCTAACAGAGTCTTTGCGACAGGATGGGCAATGATATGAATTCACTTGGTGGCTTTCTGTCTTTCGGGTCAGCTTTGACTTTAGGAGATAAAAGTACATAATTGCAAGGTAAGTCTTCTGGTGATAATCCTATTGCTATATCCAAAATGATAAAAAAAAAAGTTGGAGGTTTTAAAATATTTATTAATGAAGGATATAGTAAACATAGCGAGATGCTGCATATTCCATGAATATATTTGTGAGGGAGAAGCTTGATTTTTTAGAAGACTTCTAAGTTGACCTGTACTCTCCTAAAAAAATAAGAGATACCCGGAGAATCTGTGCCCTTTCATTTTGTTAACTCTAATGAACAAGGAGTAGAAGAAAACCCCAGACTCATTGAAAGACTCTGTTTTAAATAAAATATGGCTTTTATAAAACATGGCTACTATAAAAGAAACGATCTGAGACTCAAGCATTTATACAAAATATCTTAATCTTTAAAAAGTGTAATTCAATTAGTAACTAGGCTGTTTAGCATATTAAAAAAAAAAGAAGTAAAAAAAAAGGGGGGGTCCTTGTTCACCCTGAAGGATATATTGATAAGGCAGGACACTGCTTGGGAGCAATGAACCTATATCCTGAGAGCTAGAAGGAAAAAACTGGATCTGTATTTGGAAATATTTCTCACTCATATGCTTTTACCAGATATGTTTTGTGGGATCTCACCTCGGCATGATGCTTTGTGTCCATGAAAATCAGAAATTAACAGAGCCAAAAAAATAATATATAAACTTACAGTCAAAGCTAACAAATAAGCAAAATGTACTAGATCCATCATTTATGTGAACTATCCCTTTCTTGGAAAGTTTCTGATACTTCCTGTAAGTAGTCATAATTCAAAATGTCAAGGCATGTGGTGCTGGCAAAAATCCACATTGAATCTGTTTCATTTTTTCTTTCCATTTGTTTTTTGTTTGGATTCTCTTTTGATGACATTTATTGCTTCATAAAGCTTACGCTCTTCTTTCTCTCATAATTGCTTTGTTCTTCATGTTTTTGTTTCTCTGAAGAGAGAAGACAATGTGGGAAGGCACTGAACAGAGCATAGGGTTTTGAATATGGATATATTTGGGTTCACCTTTGCCTCATTTTAGTTTCTGCTGAATCATATTGAGAAAATTGTATCTGTGCCTCGGTTTTTTTACCGTGAAAGCGAGTCTGTTATTTGGGATAGAGTTTTGGCTGCATGTAACCAAGACACAAAATAAGAGGGACTTACACTAAATAGAAATTTTCTTCTCATTCATACATGCCTGGACTAGTATTGTGACATTGCTCTGGGAAATCATCAGGGCTCCATAAGATGTTGGATAGCCAGGTTCTTACTATCTTATGGTTTTAATATCTCTAGACTGTTGTCCCCATTTACATGATCTGAATGACTCATTCCTACCACTGCTGAATTTCAACTGTAGAGAAAGGGAACACAATCTGGAAGTTATTCCCATTGCTTCTACTCAGATTCCACTGGCTGCATATAGCTGCAAGGGAGCCTGGAAACTGTAGTCTTTATTTTGGATGTCCATAGTTCCTGGTTAAAAACTGGGCTTTTGGGGGCACCTGGGTGGCACAGTCATTAAGCGTCTGCCTCTGGCTCAGGGCGTGATCCCGGCCTTCCAGGATCGAGCCGCACATCCAGGCTTCTCCGCTCGGAGCCTGTTTCTTCCTCTCCCACTCCCCCTGCTTGTGTTCCCTCTCTCGCTGGCTGTCTCTCTCTCTCTCAAAATAAATAAATAAAATCTTAAAAAAAACAGAAAAAACAACTGGGCTTTCATTATTCTAGAAGAAGGGGTTAATGGCTATTGGGGTTTAACTAGCACTGTCCACCCTAGGTGGAACTGACTTATATGTTAGCCAGTAAGCACAATGCCTAATGCCACGATACTTTTAGGGACCTAAAAAAAATTTTAATTTTATTTCCTTTAAAATAAGAAAGCAAATGAATATAATGATGCATGTTAATAATGGAATCCAGCCTGGATTATATTTGTCTTTATTCCAATGCAGTCATAATATATAATTTTTTAATATTTTCTTACAGAGGAAAAGGACCACAAAGGAAAAAGTCCCTATGGCCCACAGAAGTTATGATGTAGACTGAGCCATAGGGGTGATAATAAAGCCTTTCCTACAGTATCGTGGAGATAGAAATATTGTAGGACAAAGTAGATATTAAAATTACTTTTCCTTCATTGTCATTTTGCCTTTAATTCTTATGTTATCGTGGTTGTATTAGTTTACTCTAAAGATGCTACCTTTCCTGAATTTAGTGCCATCATCTTATTTTTCAGTGAACCTCTTTTTCCAAATAGAGTCCTATCTGCCTCACTAGTGGGAGAGAGCTCATCTAATTTGAGGACAACCAAAAGGCATGTTTGTCTCCAATCTCTCATCTATCGACTTGCCCTATTAGAGTCCTTAGCTCAAGAAATGACTCTGGGGTGCCCTACTTAGAAGTTCAACACACAGGTTAAAGAAATTTCAAAATAGAATGTGAAATATTAGATCTTTATCTACCTGGGAGATAAACAGCAAAATGTTTACAAAATTTCCACTGCAAGGTAAGATTTTATTTTATTTATTTGATTTGAGAATTTAAATGATTAACTATAACCAGAAACACATAATGAATATGATTTTAAAATTTAATATTAATCAATTGCCAGTTACTTACTGCTAGAACTTGTTTTATTGAGTTAAGATGGTTGTCTCTTTACTAAGAACAGGCTCTAGGGACAGAGATTGTGAGATCAGTGCAGGTACTTCTGGAAGGGAATCAAGAAGGTACTGGATTGGCAAGGATAGTCTGTACCATCTGTTGTTTTTTTTTTTTTTTCAAAACTATTGACAGTTCATTTGCTCTACTGAATACCTGGGATATGTTTTATATATATATATATTCCCTATATACATGTATATACATAGATATACATTGGAATATTACTCAGCCATGAAAGAGATGATATCTTGTCGTTTGTGATAACAAGGATGGACCTAGAAGGTATTATACAAAGTGAAATCAGTCATACAGAGAAAGACAAATACCATATGACTTCACTTATATGTGGAATCTAAAAACAAATCAAATGAATAAACAGACAAATAAAAAGCAGAATCTGACCTATACATACAGAGAACAAACTATTGGTTGCCAGGGGCAGGGGAGTATATTAGGCACAATGGGTGAAGGGGAGCAGGAAATACAGGCTTCTAGCTGTGGAGTGAATAAGTCACGGGGATGAAAGGCACAGCATAGGGGATACAGTCAGTGGTGCTCTAGTAGTCTGGTGTGGTGACAGATGGGAGCTGCACTTGTGGGGAGCACAGCATAATGTATAGACTTGTTGAGTCCCTATGTTGTACACCTGAAACTAATGTGACATTGTGTGTCAATCATACTTCAATAAAAAAAAAAAAACGTTCTTTCTATGCGTATCACTGTTGTAACCTGGCCTTGTACTCTCTGGGCCTAACAGATGTTTAAAACTTTAAAAAAAAAAAAAAGAGTCTCTGCTTTCAAAGCTTAACAAATTCATTTTTTTCTGGTCTTTTTCTGGCAACCAAATAGTATTTAACAGTTTCACCGGCTCTAACCCATCCCTTCCAACTAGGCAAGGATGGCTGTTTTTCTTGGCCTGACTATTTGGAATCATCTGCATGAATTTGGTTGGTTGAAAATATGTTTGACAGTTGAGTCCCTCTTCCCTCTGCCTTGGCGCTGTAGACAGAGCTTGGTAAGTTATTCTGTGTGAGCGTGTTGGCGCCCGGAGCATGTTTATTTGTACATGTCACGGGGGTCTTATTCAATAATTTATTACTTTGATTCCTTAAGTAGACACTTGTGACCTGAGTTAGGATGCCTCTAAATGGACTTAACCAGTTATACTCAGGAAATAAACTTTCTCTCATGTTAGGTTAGGTTGAGAAAATGTTTGCTTTAGCTCTTAAGTATTTGACGTGGTTTTAGGATATAGCACATAGAACACAAAGGCAGGATCAAACAAATTGAAGGCTCTTCTGTGATGATTTTTCACTGAAACCTTTCACATGATGTTAATGTTCTTGAATGATAAGGACTCCACTTCATCATGAATATGATTTCACATTTTGTAATTTAAAGTTGCCTTCTTATATTACTTGATTAATATTCAAATTTAATTTTACATTTGCATCTATGAGGTAAGAAATTATCTTGCCATAGATTACTACTATTAACACCCTTCTTCCTAATCATTTCTTAGATTGTATAAATGGATGTACCGGGGATGAATCTTTATCTACAAAATTGAGTGTAAAGAATATAACTTAAATTTTTATATAATTCAGCTTACTATCTATTTTGAGCTCTCTTTCTATTATAGTGGGGTAGAATAATTATTTCTATTAATTTGAGATTTCCCCATCCACATTTCTTTAGAATATATATCTAAGAATATATTTAAGATTTTGGAGAGGATATGCAGTGCCAAGACATTGGGGGAGGGGATCCATGTGGTCTCTCTGTGATTTTTCCATGGAGATAGCAAATGAGATATGCAGTCTCCTAATTGGTCCTATGTTATCGCTCCATGTGGTTTGCTGCTAAGATGTCCTGGGCTTCCTAGGCATACATGCTTTGGCTCTGAGGATTCTCTTTCCTGCTTCTGTGTTACTCATAGAAGCAGGGAATCTTCCTGTTTCTCTCTGTCATACTGAGACGTTGGCGTCTCTGTGAAGCTGTTCATGGTCTCTTAAATGGGAGGTGTCATAGACCTTTCTTTTCCTGCATACTTGTCTACCAAGGGAAATTGGGGGGGGGAGATTATTGATTGATGTATCAATAAATAACTCTTAGAAGAAGAATAGATAGTTTGTGGTTCCTGGAGGCTTTTCCTGGGAACCAGGTAGCTTTTGTTTTAGTATTTCATAAAAATATCCCAGGTCTTTCTGCCTTCCTTGGGCTCTTCTCTAGGAAGCAGGGCACAAAACCCAAACTCTGGGAGCCAGGGAGATTTTTGCTCTCATTAGACCTTCCTTCCCTCTTTCTCCATCTCCCCCGCTGGAAAATGTTTTTCTAGTCTTGGTAGAAATTAGGTTACCTTCAGTTTTAAATCTTTCTTTAGCAGAAACTAGGAAAAACTTGCCTTAAATCAAACCCTAAGTCAAGGAACACAAGGAAGACTGCCTGCTCAAATTAAGGGAAAAAAAGTGAGAAATACCAGGAGAAAAATGGAACATGGGTGAATATCACAGAAATATGATCCTACCTTAATTACCTGTGCAAGTTCCCACTATCCGAGCCCTCTGAAAAGAAAACTAAGGTCTTCTGTATTTTTTTTCTGAAATTTAATTGAAACTGAACACAGTTGATTCGATCACCCAAGTGATGGTTTTCTAAGCATCTTGCCTCTCCTCTTTTTTCTTCATAATACTTCCTTCACTTTAAAAAAGAATACTCCACCAGTGGGTGGGGGAAGGAAAATAAAGTAGAACAAATATTCAAATCACTAGTAGTTTTTTGTTATAAGCCTAAGATGAAGAAAGACAAACTGTTGTCAGCATTTGGTACATTCTGTGAACTTCTCTAACCTAAGCTATGCTTTTTCTGAGAATTGCTTATAAATACACAGGTAAATAATCTGGCTCTGCCTCCCTCCCCTTTTCTTTCACTTCCTTTAAGAGGTCAAGTACCTAGAATAAATATAATCCTCAACTCTAATGTGCTCATGGTTGACATCATTGGTCAGTGTTTGTCATACAGAGTCTGGTGACTGACTTTTTTCAACATCCTGCTCCATACTGTTATTATCCATCAAAGCTGATATACAAGGTGAAATCCATTTGATAACATGGTCTAGTGGTTAAAAATATGTGCTCTGATATCAGATTGCCTGGGTTCAAGTCTCAGCTCTACCACTTATGAACTGGAGAAATGACGTGGCCAAGACATTTAACTTTTCTAAGCCTCAGTTCTTTGTGGGCTAATAATAATACCTACCCAAAAAGTTATTGCGAAAATTAAATGAAATATTCTATGTAATGAGTTTAGAGTATGGCCTAGCACTTAATACACATTAGCTTTTATTATTGTTATTACTATTATTATCCATATGAAGGGTTTTTATTTGGAATATCCAGAGAAATGTTGACCTGTGATCCCAAATCTGTGAAAATTCCCTTTGCCTACAGTTTCTTAAAAAAAAAAAAAAAGTTTTATGGTTTCTTTGGAAGATTATGTGAGTAACCATTCTTGGAATCCTTGAATGTGAGGGCAGATTGGCTGGACTAGTTAATGATTAGAACTGGAATGGAAGAGATCATTGTCTACACTGCACCCTTTTATTAGGTGCTGGATAATTGTACCGTGTGGACAAAGAACCTTGTTTTACTTTCTTTTGTTTTTAAATATCTAAAGAATCCATAGTGGTAGGAAACCTTAGCTAATTTGAAACGTTTTCTCCTTCTGGCAGAATTAGATAGATTCTAAGTCCAGCATCAAAAGTTATAGTTGAAATGCTCAGAGTAGAAGAATGACTGTTATTAGCTTTTCTTCCATGGGAAATCAGTCTTTAAAAGGGTAATTTAAAGAGAAAACAAAGGGCAGACTGGCAGAGACACACATATCCACTTAGGGACAGATGGATTGAATCTACACTTGCATTGGTAGCCAATTAGGTAAGTGAAAACTTCTGCTTTGAGTGTTTTAGCTTCAAAAACTTGATATAACAGAAGTTTGATTATAGTAACTGAAATTAGAAATAGAAGTATATTGCTGTGTTGTCACTGGAAACGAAACTGGTGTGGTTTTTCATTCGTTTCAAGTTTTTTGGTGTCCATTTTTTTGTGGGGAGAGAGAAATGAAATTTGAATACATTGTGTTATTAGCAAATAAATTATATAAAAATTTTGGTAAGGAGGAGGCCCAGGGTAGAGCTCACACTAATGTGAGCAAATCATTCATTAATTAATTATTCAATATTCATTAATTATTCCCAGTTATTTATGAAAAATAATTAGGTAATAGTATGGTATAGTAGAAAGATTACCTTAGACCAGTCTAGACCACTTAAGCATTAATTAATTGATTAGTTAATTAATAAAATTATAATTAATAATTTAATGATTAAAATTATTAAATTAATAATTATAAAACTAAAAATTTTTTGAATAGTAAAAAATTAATAAAAACAATTTATTAATAATAAAAAGTATATGCCATTTCTTGAGGTTGGATGGAAAAATTAAATAGAGATGAGAGTTAGTCATGTATAATGGGTTCATTGGCTTAAAGTGGAAATTGAAGGAGAAAGAGAGGAGATAGACAAGGATGTAACATCAACATTCAGAGAAAGGTAAAAGGAAAGAAGTCAGCACTAATGGGACACATAAATGTCAAAGAAGTGGCAGAGAGGAGGCTGAGGAAGAGGGCTTTGACATTGAGAAAGTGTGGCATCTGGTTCAAGGTAACAGGTTGGACATACATATATCTCTTTTCCTTCCACAAATCCCATTGAAATAAAACCTTAAAGTACAGGGTAATAAATTTATAGCAGTTCTCAAATGCAAGCCGTTAATCTTGATGAATTTCTGAAAAGATGTAAGATATGTGATATATTAAGAGATACAGGAGCAGGAGCACAGCCCAGTTGTGCATGCACAGAGGCTGCCATGGAGATAGAAACCATGCTCCCTAATGGCGGTGCCTCTAGAAATGCTCCCAGCCTGGAGATAAAAGGTCCAGTTTTGGGAGCGGGTAGGGGTTAGAGATCAGGGGTGGTGCTTGTTGTTTGAACAGCTGTGCAAGTTACCACTTCTTCTAGTGCTACTTGCCAAAAAAAATTGGTTTGGGATTCCCAGAATAAGCTCTCTACTCATGCCGTTTAAAGGAAAGTTGTCTGTGGGCTCAGAGCTCACAGTCCACACCTCTCAGTGAAAGGACGCCTGGTGAGGAACAGGATTATATGCTGCTAGAAGGAACCCAGGCCAGAAAATTTCCCAAGTGAGCTAGCCTTCAGTTTATGATTTTAAATAGACAAATATCATATTAGAGGAAAAATAATCACACCACACACACACACACACACATAATCCGTATGAACCAATGAACCAACTCTGAAAGAAACAGGTGATTCTGAACACAGAGTATAATTTTATGTATGTCTTCACAGATACCAAAGAACAAGAAGGACTTATTAGAAATTTTAAATACAATGTCTGAAATTGAGAAAAATTAAAAAGTAGTCCTGGAAAACCCGAGGAAATCTAGATACCATGCTAAAAAAATATAGGAACATGTAGGAGAAAGTTTGAAGTCTTAGAGGATCCATCCAGGGGAGCTATGATCCTTCAAAAAGTTTCAGAAACAGAATGAAACATCCTAAAGAATTTACCAGAGAAATAATAAGATAATTAAGTTTTTAGACATAAACACATATGTTCTTAGCTTCAAAGGGCACCTAGAGTGAAGAGCACATGAATGAAGAAGAAATATCTCATCTAGACAGAGATTAGTGAAGGGTAAAGAGAGGATCTTGAAAGTCTTTACTTATTGCCACTGATAAATGGGAGTCCAACTCGTCATCAGAGACATTGTATGCTTGAAGACTGAGGTCAGAGAAAAACATGATTTGGAGCCTAAAATTAAATGCCCAGCCAAACTACCAATCAAGAGTTCAGGTAAACTAAGGACATTTTTAGCTATGCAAGACTTAGAAAATTTTACTACTCGTAGACAATCATCTTTGAAAGACTTGCACACTATTTATTCAACAAAACAACAGAGGAACTTGAGGAAGAGAAAAAGTGAGACCATGAAACAAAATATTTAATCTAGTATGTATTATGTTTATGTAGCAGAATTTCCCTGTCTTTAGGAAATATATAATATAATATTCAGAAATGGTGGAACAATCCAGCAACTTACTTTCAAACGGTTCAGAAAAAAATATTTTGTATTATATCTCCAACTTTTCTGTAACTTTGTGATTATTTTGAAATAAAACAATTTTAAAAAATAAAATGAAGAGAAGAAACTGTAAAGGGTAAAAAAAAAAAAAGCCATGTTACTTTTTCAGAGAGACCTCACCCCCCCACCCAAGGTGCCCTGCTTAAATTCTGTCCCATCCTCCATCTCCCAGCACTCTCTTAACACACCTTTCCAGCATCATCAACAATTGACTTTTCATTCTATATTTGATTTTTATGTTTCTTATCTTTGCCTCTACTTCATCAACAAGAATAAACTCTTCATGAGGAACTGCTATATCCCCTGAGCAGAAAACCATGCTAAGGACATACTGAGTTCTGGATAAATATTTGTTCAACAAACTACAAATCTTGTTATTACAAGCACTAGTAATAAGTAAAATGTCAGTCTTTGTAAGTTATTAATCCTTTCCAAATACTAAAGTTGCATCTACTCAACAATGCCTGTTATTTGAGACTACCATTTTTTACTGCAATTTCTACGTGAAAAGAAATCTACTGAAACACTACTTGTAAGATTTTTGTCCCCTGGGATTTTCTTGAAAATGAGATGTCTTCTGCAAGTCAAACCAAGGGCAGAAAATTTTAAATGCTAATTTGCTCTCCTCAGAGGACTGAGAAGATGGTTTGCTACATTATTTTTTTAAAATGAAGTTACAATAAAATATTGAAATAAATAGCAGAAGACTTTTAAAAAAGAAAAATAATTCCAGGATGATGGTTATGTAGTAGGTCTATAGTACAAATTAGAACGGGAAAAAGACAGCTCCAGGAAAATATGTCCTAGATGAGAAAGAATTTCCTGTAATAAAACATGTGATTNTAGATGAGAAAGAATTTCCTGTAATAAAACATGTGATTAAAAAGTTAAGAGACCTTGATGATAAGGAGAAAGTATAGCATCATAAAAATAAACAAACAAATAAAAGCAATGTGCTTTCCCCCCCTCCCCTGTTTGTTAGCTGTGTGCTCCTTCTAGCTGCACAAACTTAATGACAGGAGATCCATTTCTACTCATTGTCCAGTCACACCACTTGATTCTGCAGGGAGCTACACTTAAATAATTATTATAAATGCTGTTTTATTTAAAATTTACCTGTAGACAAAGGAAATAATTATTTTAAGTTATTGGAGAAGATAAGTGATGTAAAAATGGATGTCATAAAGAATGACATAATGCCTAAAATGAATGAGTCAAGAAATAGGAAGTGTATCTTATTTGAAGGCATAGATTAGGAAATAGAAAATCTGAATACATAAAAGCATGCCTTTTAGATTTTGAAGTGTGTGACGTGGGAATAAGAAGTGAAAAAGTTTTCAAAGTCAGCAAAATTCCTCATTCTTCATGATGGGGGCAGTGGTTAGATGTAGTTTATTTTTTATTTTTTTATAATAATTTTTTATTATATTATGTTAGTCACCATGCAGTACATCCCTGGTTTTTGATGTAAAGTTTAGATGTAGTTTAGATTGATAAATAAATGAATGTTTACAAACATAATGGATATAACCACCAAAAGAAATACACTTGTATAAGTGGCTGTATCAAAAGTGAGGATTGAGGGGCGCCTGGGTGGCACAGCGGTTAAGCGTCTGCCTTCGGCTCAGGGCGTGATCCCGGCGTNTATTTTTTTATAATAATTTTTTATTATATTATGTTAGTCACCATGCAGTACATCCCTAGTTTTTGATGTAAAGTTTAGATGTAGTTTAGACTGATAAATAAATGAATGTTTCAAACATAATGGATATAACCACCAAAAGAAATACACTTGTATAAGTGGCTGTATCAAAAGTGAGGATTGAGTGTAAAGGATAGTTTATTTTTCATGTCAAATCCTCTCGTTCAGTTTGAGTTTGAAATTTCAAATTATATACTAAATGTGCACAGAAAAATGTCTGGTCCGGTGAACCTCAGCTGGGAACATTGGTTCTCCCAACAAGTGGGATAGTGAGGAGAAGGCTTGGTTCTACTCTTCANTAAATAAAAAAGTGAGGATTGAGTGTAAAGGATAGTTTATTTTTCAGGTCAAATCCTCTCGTTCAGTTTGAGTTTGAAATTTCAAATCATATACTAAATGTGCACAGAAAAATGTCTAGTCCGATGAACCTCAGCTGGGAACATTGGTTCTCCCAACAAGTGGGATAGTGAGGAGAAGGCTTGGTTCTACTCTTCAGTGTAGTTTCCAATTATTATTATTTTTTTTTGCAATGAGCATATATTATTTTGTCATTGAATAAAAATTACATATAAAATGATATGTATATATCATTATATAATAAGAAGATGAACAGGCAACAGAGTTAAATGCTAAATCAAATAATTACTAAAAGTTCATTGGATTTGGCAATTGGCAGGGGACTGGATGAGCACAGTTTCCATCAAGTGTAGGGACAGAGGTAAAACTGCAAAGGAAGCCTGCTCCACAATGAGGAGTGAAGGGGAGTGGGGGCAGAAGATACAAGTGTACAACTATTTTCTAGAAGTTGTGACGAGCAAAGGAAGCAGGAGAGTGTGTAAAAGTTAAGTTGCTAACATTTAAAGAACATTGTTATGTAAGGATCACTTCGATATAAAATAGAGTACTGTATCTGATAGCTTTAACTTAAAAATGAAAGACTCATGGTGTATAAAGAGCATCGAATGGTCACATAAAGATTTTCCTTTTTTGTTTTGGATGAGGCCAGTATACAGTGCATTTTTATGGAGCCTTATTTTTACAGTTTTAAGGCTTTCCCATTTTCATTTAGCCCATTTTTTTCAGAAATGCCTTTCATAGACATTCCCTACAGAGGCTTCTAAAGCTATTGGGAAGTAACTATGTCTGTAAGCATCTTTGACTACATCTGACCATTCACACATATTTCTAAAAAGGCAGTGAAATATCAGTATTTTAAAAATTTTTNAATGCCTTTCATAGACATTCCCTATAGAGGCTTCTAAAGCTATTGGGAAGTAACTATGTCTGTAAGCATCTTTGACTACATCTGACCATTCACACATATTTCTAAAAAGGCAGTGAAATATCAGTATTTTTAAAATTTTTTTCATAAGCTTATGCTACTTAAAGTCCTGTCCTTAGCCTTTATGACCAATGTGCTAAATTGATAAAGCATCTATTTTTCCTATCCAGAAATGACTACTGAATGAAGCTTGATTGTCCTTCGTAACTAAATGACTCCTTAAATGAAGTCAGGGTGTCTCTGCCATTTCATGTTGGCTTTCTGGGCCAGATGCCAACCTTTGCAGTCAACTTGGGTCAGGGAAAAAACCCTGACATCATTTTTTCCCTCTCTGCTCTTGTTCTCATTTTCTTCCTCTGTCCTTTGCACTGTCCTTTTGCTTATTTATGCCCAGCTCATAATGTACTTAACATCTTGCCCAGTGCCTCCATGGCCCAACTTTTAGCAAAACCTGATCTTCAGAAGGAATCAGAGACGTTCATCCAACCTGAAATAAAGCTAATATAATGTCTTGCCTCATTAAGCCTTTGATGAATGTTAAATGCATGAGTAAGATGTAAATGACTAATACTGTTTCTTCTGGCTGGTGATTGTTGTGTAACAAACTACTAGAAGTGCCCACAGATCCTGAGGGTCAAGAATTCACAAAGGCACAGAAAGGACAGCTCTGCTCTGCTCCATATGTTTGGGACCTCAACTAGAATGACTCAAATAGCAGAGTTGGGATGGCAGATGGGACAGCTGGGACTGGGAGTATCCCTCTCAAGATGGCTTTGGTCACCTGTCTGGTGTCTGAGAATAGGCCCATCTGGGATTATCAACAAGCAGGCCTACATGACAGTTCTCCAGCATGATGGTCTCAGGATAATTGGATTTCTACAAGAAAGCAGTTCAGTGCTCTAAGAATGAATGTTTCCGGAGTCCAGGGGGAGCGTTGCATGGTCTCTTATGAACTACCCTTGGGACTCACATAGTATCATGCCCAATACACTCTATTGGTAAAAGCAGTCACAGATCCCACCAGAACTTGAGAAGAAGGGGTTGAGGTCTCTTCTCAACAGGAGAAGTGTCAGCAAACTTGTGGGTTAAAATAGGCACAACACTTAATTAATTCCTGAGATGATCTCCCTCCTTACAGAGGAAAAGAAGTGAAAAAGCCAGATAGTGAATAGAAAACATACAAGTATCTGTGGGCAGGTGGAGAAAATATTTTAAAGAAAGGAACCACCTAGTGATACATAACTGATGAAAAACAATTTCAAGAAGCTTCTCTTTAGGATTTTAGAAGGATTTGATTGAACTTTTTCAGACTACTGAAAGTATTAAATACCAACTTCTAAGTTTCTTTATGCATTTTCAAACATTTATTTATGACATAGGTGGAGAAAGGAGAATGAAACTAATATTAATTGGATTCCTTCTGTGTTCTAAGATTCCCAGGACTGTGCAATTCTGCAGTTGCAATTTCTGTGTGTGATGGTCAAAGCTGGCATCAACTAGACACAGAACCCAAGTAAGAATGCATGGGAATAAATTTACATGTCATCAAATACCTTTATAGAAATGATAAAGTTTCAATGTCTTTAGATTAAATGCAAGAAAAATCTAAAATAGGCATACAAATGCTATATATAGGTATATGTCTTCTTAGTTGTATAGAATATGCCTACTAATTCATCTGGTATAATATATGGTAGGTAGATTTTTTTTAAGTATATAGTTTATAATATGATAGTTGGGCTCCTCAGAATATTTGTACTATCAGATATTATCTTACAAAAATAAATATTTTTTTCCCAGTGGGGGAAACTAGGGATTACACAGTTTCAGACTGGCAGTATAAAAGTGATATTTTTTGGTATTAATTTTAATGATAAAACTGTTTCTATCTGTAATAGTAATTGTTATTGCAGCACATTAAATTTTTTAAAAAGTTTACAATGTCACCAAAATGACATATAAACACTACTGAGCATATCCTGAAAAATATATAAGACTAGACCAAATGTGAGTTTCCAGTCCATAAATAACACAGCCTGTTTTTATAATGAGAAAATTGCTTTGGGATAAAATGGCTTTAAAAATCAAAAACTAACAATAAAACGAAGAATTGTTTACAATGCCAATGGTAAATAAAAGAATGCAATTACTACTGAAAAACCACAAGTCACAAGAAAAGCACTTGTGTAATCTCATTCACTAGTCAAAAGAATATTCTTTTGTTTTGAAGGCTTTACAGAGTCATCCTGGTAAATGGCCACAGGTAGCTGTGGGGAAGGCTTTGTAGAAAACTCACGGTATATATACCTGCAGTCACATTGCAAGGTCCTTTCTCAAACTGACTTAGCATGTATTTGTGTCAGGGGCTAAAGTTCTGTCAGTTGTTTAAGGCTGGGAATGAGGAAAAGCCATGAATCTCCAGTTGGGCAACTGAAGCTAGATTTCTTCCCAGCAGACCTAGAATTTTTTCATCTATCTATGTCAAGCAGCACCTTAATAGACTGTTCATCCGATTCATTTCTAGAGATGCAGTGATTAGCTTGCCACCACCACAGATCCCTTTAGGTCAAACACTTATTCCCATTCTAACACTTTGATTTGTTGTGGTAATTGCTCTCACCTTATCTCTGATATGAAAGCTCCATCCCTGGTCTCTTTTCACGGTGGGACCCCATCATTCCTACTGAGATCAGGGACACCAACTCTACTGCAGCACCCTTCACCACCATCTTTAGTATAGAGAAGAGACTGCCACAGAGCTCTTCTCACCCATTGGGTTAAAGGAATGCTTTGGTTAAGGGAGTGACCTTTGAGATCCATTGGGTGGGTGTGAAGTGCTAGTGATGGTGTAAAAAATGCTGAGTCAATATTGCACATTTCTTTTTTGTTTTTAAAATTTTTCTTTATTTGAGAGAGCGAGCACAAGTGGGGGAGGGGCAGAGGGAAAGGGACAAGCAGACCCCATGCTGAGTGGGGAACCCGACATGGGCCTGATTCCAGGATCCTGAGATCATGACCTGAGCTGAAGTCAGATGCTTAACTGACTTAGCCACTCAGATGCCCCAACACTATACATTTCTAAGGATGCATACAAGGATGGATTTGAAATCCAGAAAACAAAGAATATCCTTTCTAAACATCTTTTGTGAGATGTGGCTGGGTGGCTCAGTCAGTTAAGCATCCAACTCTTGATTTTGGCTCAGGTCATGATCTCAGGGTCCTAGGATTGAGCCCTGCATTGGGCTCCACTCTCACTGGGGAGTGGGCTTGAGGATTCTCTCCCTCTCCATCTGCCCTTCCCCGGCTAAATAAATAATAAATCTTTTTTAAAAAAGCCAAAAACATCTTTTGTGTTTGTCTCCTAGTGCCCTAGCAGCTGTGAACTTGGCACAGGGCAGAATGGCCTCAATCTGGGGGTGTGCTCATGTGATCATAATCAAATATTTTAAGAAATTGAAAAAAATGTCATGGGCTAATTACCACAATTGTCCTGTGTCAGTGGTGGAAGCTTATGGTTTATGTTTGCTCTCTCTATATATAACTTTAACATTTTTCTGTAGATTTGTTGGTCACTTCTTAAATA
>NC_048227.1:73465125-73531401 GCF_002007445.2 Ailuropoda melanoleuca
CCTTTTTTGTTTTGGATGAGGCCAGTATACAGTGCATTTTTATGGAGCCTTATTTTTACAGTTTTAAGGCTTTCCCATTTTCATTTAGCCCATTTTTTTCAGAAATGCCTTTCATAGACATTCCCTATAGAGGCTTCTAAAGCTATTGGGAAGTAACTATGTCTGTAAGCATCTTTGACTACATCTGACCATTCACACATATTTCTAAAAAGGCAGTGAAATATCAGTATTTTTAAAATTTTTTTCATAAGCTTATGCTACTTAAAGTCCTGTCCTTAGCCTTTATGACCAATGTGCTAAATTGATAAAGCATCTATTTTTCCTATCCAGAAATGACTACCGAATGAAGCTTGATTGTCCTTCGTAACTAAATGACTTACCTTAAATGAAGTCAGGGTGTCTCTGCCATTTCATGTTGGCTTTCTGGGCCAGATGCCAACCTTTGCAGTCAACTTGGGTCAGGGAAAAAACCCTGACATCATTTTTTCCCTCTCTGCTCTTGTTCTCATTTTCTTCCTCTGTCCTTTGCACTGTCCTTTTGCTTATTTATGCCCAGCTCATAATGTACTTAACATCTTGCCCAGTGCCTCCATGGCCCAACTTTTAGCAAAACCTGATCTTCAGAAGGAATCAGAGACGTTTATCCAACCTGAAATAAAGCTAATATAATGTCTTGCCTCATTAAGTCTTTGATGAATGTTAAATGCATGAGTAAGATGTAAATGACTAATACTGTTTCTTCTGGCTGGTGATTGTTGTGTAACAAACTACTAGAAGTGCCCACAGATCCTGAGGGTCAAGAATTCACAAAGGCACAGAAAGGACAGCTCTGCTCTGCTCCATATGTTTGGGACCTCAACTAGAATGACTCAAATAGCAGAGTTGGGATGGCAGATGGGACAGCTGGGACTGGGAGTATCCCTCTCAAGATGGCTTTGGTCACCTGTCTGGTGTCTGAGAATAGGCCCATCTGGGATTATCAACAAGCAGGCCTACATGACAGTTCTCCAGCATGATGGTCTCAGGATAATTGGATTTCTACAAGAAAGCAGCTCAGTGCTCTAAGAATGAATGTTTCCGGAGTCCAGGGGGAGCGTTGCATGGTCTCTTATGAACTACCCTTGGGACTCACATAGTATCATGCCCAATACACTCTATTGGTAAAAGCAGTCACAGATCCCACCAGAACTTGAGAAGAAGGGGTTGAGGTCTCTTCTCAACAGGAGAAGTGTCAGCAAACTTGTGGGTTAAAATAGGCACAACACTTAATTAATTCCTGAGATGATCTCCCTCCTTACAGAGGAAAAGAAGTGAAAAAGCCAGATAGTGAATAGAAAACATACAAGTATCTGTGGGCAGGTGGAGAAAATATTTTAAAGAAAGGAACCACCTAGTGATACATAACTGATGAAAAACAATTTCAAGAAGCTTCTCTTTAGGATTTTAGAAGGATTTGATTGAACTTTTTCAGACTACTGAAAGTATTAAATACCAACTTCTAAGTTTCTTTATGCATTTTCAAACATTTATTTATGACATAGGTGGAGAAAGGAGAATGAAACTAATATTAATTGGATTCCTTCTGTGTTCTAAGATTCCCAGGACTGTGCAATTCTGCAGTTGCAATTTCTGTGTGTGATGGTCAAAGCTGGCATCAACTAGACACAGAACCCAAGTAAGAATGCATGGGAATAAATTTACATGTCATCAAATACCTTTATAGAAATGATAAAGTTTCAATGTCTTTAGATTAAATGCAAGAAAAATCTAAAATAGGCATACAAATGCTATATGTAGGTATATGTCTTCTTAGTTATATAGAATATGCCTACTAATTCATCTGGTATAATATATGGTAGGTAGATTTTTTTTAAGTATATAGTTTATAATATGATAGTTGGGCTCCTCAGAATATTTGTACTATCAGATATTATCTTACAAAAATAAATATTTTTTTCCCAGTGGGGGAAACTAGGGATTACACAGTTTCAGACTGGCAGTATAAAAGTGATATTTTTTGGTATTAATTTTAATGATAAAACTGTTTCTATCTGTAATAGTAATTGTTATTGCAGCACATTAAATTTTTTAAAAAGTTTACAATGTCACCAAAATGACATATAAACACTACTGAGCATATCCTGAAAAATATATAAGACTAGACCAAATGTGAGTTTCCAGTCCATAAATAACACAGCCTGTTTTTATAATGAGAAAATTGCTTTGGGATAAAATGGCTTTAAAAATCAAAAACTAACAATAAAACGAAGAATTGTTTACAATGCCAATGGTAAATAAAAGAATGCAATTACTACTGAAAAACCACAAGTCACAAGAAAAGCACTTGTGTAATCTCATTCACTAGTCAAAAGAATATTCTTTTGTTTTGAAGGCTTTACAGAGTCATCCTGGTAAATGGCCACAGGTAGCTGTGGGGAAGGCTTTGTAGAAAACTCACGGTATATATACCTGCAGTCACATTGCAAGGTCCTTTCTCAAACTGACTTAGCATGTATTTGTGTCAGGGGCTAAAGTTCTGTTAGCTGTTTAAGGCTGGGAATGAGGAAAAGCCATGAATCTCCAGTTGGGCAACTGAAGCTAGATTTCTTCCCAGCAGACCTAGAATTTTTTCATCTATCTATGTCAAGCAGCACCTTAATAGACTGTTCATCCGATTCATTTCTAGAGATGCAGTGATTAGCTTGCCACCACCACAGATCCCTTTAGGTCAAACACTTATTCCCATTCTAACACTTTGATTTGTTGTGGTAATTGCTCTCACCTTATCTCTGATATGAAAGCTCCATCCCTGGTCTCTTTTCACGGTGGGACCCCGTCATTCCTACTGAGATCAGGGACACCAACTCTACTGCAGCACCCTTCACCACCATCTTTAGTATAGAGAAGAGACTGCCACAGAGCTCTTCTCACCCATTGGGTTAAAGGAATGCTTTGGTTAAGGGAGTGACCTTTGAGATCCATTGGGTGGGTGTGAAGTGCTAGTGATGGTGTAAAAAATGCTGAGTCAATATTGCACATTTCTTTTTTGTTTTTAAAATTTTTCTTTATTTGAGAGAGAGAGAGCACAAGTGGGGGAGGGGCAGAAGGAAAGGGACAAGCAGACCCCATGCTGAGTGGGGAACCCGACATGGGCCTCAATTCCAGGATCCTGAGATCATGACCTGAGCTGAAGTCAGATGCTTAACTGACTTAGCCACTCAGATTCCCCAACACTATACATTTCTAAGGATGCATACAAGGATGGATTTGAAATCCAGAAAACAAAGAATATCCTTTCTAAACATCTTTTGTGAGATGTGGCTGGGTGGCTCAGTCAGTTAAGCATCCAACTCTTGATTTTGGCTCAGGTCATGATCTCAGGGTCCTAGGATTGAGCCCTGCATTGGGCTCCACTCTCACTGGGGAGTGGGCTTGAGGATTCTCTCCCTCTCCATCTGCCCTTCCCCGGCTAAATAAATAATAAATCTTTTTTAAAAAAGCCAAAAACATCTTTTGTGTTTGTCTCCTAGTGCCCTAGCAGCTGTGAACTTGTCACAGGGCAGAATGGCCTCAATCTGGGGGTGTGCTCATGTGATCAATTTTAAGAAATTGAAAAAAATGTCATGGACTAATTACCACAATTGTCCTGTGTCAGTGGTGGAAGCTTATGGTTTATGTTTGCTCTCTCTATATATAACTTTAACATTTTTCTGTAGATTTGTTGGTCACTTCTTAAATAACCACTAATATATCCAATTATATTTTTGTTCAGAGTACTTTATGTAATAGGCTGATTTTAAATAATAGAAAAAGTTAAAAATAATAAGCATAAATGATATAATCTCACTAATATTATGTTTGCTTTACTATGTTTCTCCTTTTTCCGGAGAAGAGCTATAGGTAGGATTGAAAGCAAACATCACAGGGGGCCACCTTCCACACCTTAGACGTTAAGTGATAACATATCTCAATTTGTATCATGTTCCTTCTCTCTCTCTCCCTTTCCTCCTTCTCAGAGCCAGTCTGGCTCCTATCATTGAGAAAAAAAACTCTAACTTCTAGTTGCTCTGGCTTGGTGTTCAATAAGTAAATACCAATTTTTTGAGAATTCCAGGAAAAAATCCGTTTGTCTAGTAACAAATTTTGCCTCTTGCAAGTCAAATGTTCTTGCTTTCAGATCATTGACTTGTTATGGACTTAAGTTAAGCCTATTTTGAAACCCAGCCAAGAAATGTCAGCAATGATTTTTAAATTCTGCACGATATCTGACCTTTCCTTCCCTGATGCAATGAGCCTTGGGCTCTTCAACTACTTTTAATGGTGGAGAGTCAGGGGGGAAGGAATGTTAAAAAAAAAATGAGAAAAGAAAAATAATGAGGTGATACTTCAAAATAACATACTGCTACATAAAGCCATGCCCTATAACAATGGTATAAAAGATGGGACATGTTATTTTATGTAAAGGAATCATGAGTCCCCTGTATTGTTATGTAGTGACGTATAACAAGTCAGCCCCAAACTAAAGAAATTCAACATTATTTATCTTTTATGATTTCTGTGGGTCAGAAATTTGGAAGTAGCATGGCCAGGCAATTCTGGCTTAATGCACTCATGAGGTTGTGGTCATCTGTCAGCTAAGACGGAAGTTAATCGAAAGGCTTGAGTGATGCTGGAAGATGGACTTCTAACATGGTTCCCTACATGACTTGCAAATTGGTGTGGCTGTTGGCTGTCTCAGTTTGCCCCTGTGTTTCCACAGGGCTGCTTGATTGCCTTTAACATATGATGGCTGTGTTCCCCTGGATCAATCCAAGAGGCTCAGGCTGAAACTGCAGGGTGTTTTATAACTTAGCCTTGGAAATCACTCACAGTTACTTTTGCTGTATTCATTTTGTCACACAGGTCAGCTTTGATTCAGTGTGGGAGGGCACTACACAGGGATCCGAACACCAGGAGGTGAGGATCAGTGGGGTTCATAGTCTGTTTTCTGGTGCCCAGTGGTTGGTATCTCTCCCAAATAAAAATATGCTTACTGTCTCCCAAGAACCCCCAAGGTTTCTTTTCATCACAGCTTCAGCTTGAGAACCAGGATCTCACAATGTAAATCAGGCTCAGTTACAGACGAAGCTTTTTATATAGACTTCCTGAAGTAAAGCTCCTCTAATTCCTACCAGCCTGAAGACCTAAAGAAAAAGCTATCTGTCCCCCACCTCCACCCAATAGGTATAGTGAGACAGGAATAAGATAACTGCTTTCCATTCAGAAAAGGGGGAAATGGGAGGCACATGGCATTCACTAGTTCATAACAATTCTGAAATCCAGTGGGCATATGCTGCCACTTCCTGAGAAGCTCTCATTCCTGCTGCTTCCTGGGAATGATTCTCCATGGCCCTTGTGTCTATTCATTCCAGTCTCTAAATCATCCTTCTCTCCTATCTGCCATAAAAAGTAGCTTGTGTTTCCAAATGAGTAGTTTCCTTGGCCTGCTTTATAGTTTCGGTTCTAAAGGCTCTTTTCATTTTTACTGTCCCTGCCCATTTTAGTCTAGTCTGGTGGTATTTATATTAACACAGTTCTCCCTTAAAGCTTTGTAAGTCTTTCACGAATATTGCTGGGGTTCAGTCTAGAGACAGACCCTTTAGGATAAGTCTTGCTCCATTGTGGGCTTCTGGTGAAATTGCTGAGGGACAGCATCCCAGGAGCCCAAATTTTTTAAAGATTTTATTTATTTATTTTAGAAGGAGAGAGTGTGCACCTGCAAGTGCAGGGGAGGTGGGGATAGGAAGGGGGATGAGCAGAAGGCAAGAATCTCAAACAGACTACAAGCTTAGCATGGAGCAGGGCTCAATTCTACGACCCTAGATCATGACCTGAGCTGAAACCAAGAGTCCGATGCTCAATGGACTGAACCACCCAGGGTGCCCCAAGAGGAACCCAGTTATTTAAATGAGAGGCTACCACTCAAACACCTGGAGGTCATTTTTACTGACAACAGTTCTCTGAGGCACTGCCTTACTCCTTCCTGAGGTGTCAACAAAGAATTTTAGTCACATCTTTAGTTTATCTTTAAACCATGTTTCCTATTTGGGCCTTGGATTGGGTCTACTTGGAGGCAATTTCTTAATTTTAGCATTGTGTATAGTCTGGAGCGGACACAATTCTTGGCTTTTTAACAGTCCTTCCTTTTGCTTCTCTCTCCTGTTGCATCTTACTATAAGCAGAAGAAACATCCGTGTGGTGAATTCAGTGCTGCCTAGAAATCTCCTTGGCTCTGTCACCCAGTTCATTAGGTACAGTTTTTATGTTCTCACCTTAGCACAGTCAAAAATGTTGCTAAATCCTTTGCTGCAACATAACCAAGATCCCTTTTCTTTTTCCAGTAGTATTTCCCTTATTTCTTTTTTGTCCTCACAAACAACTCTGTGATGTAGTTTTTTTGAATGTTGGTGAGGTTGGTGGGATCTGGAGCCAATAGCCAAGAAGGAATTCTTGAGACGTCTTTGGTGCCAAAAAGGTGGTTTTATTGAAGCACGGGGACAGGACCCATGGGCAAAAAGAGCTGCTGCTGGTTGCTCCCTGCTGTTCCCTGCTGTTCCCTGCTGCCCTGCGGACTGTGAGGAGCAAGTAAGTGATTAGTACCTTGGGGTTGGGAGAAGTAAAGGTAAGGGAAATTCCAAAGGGACTTTCATATGCTAAAGAAGACTCACAGGATCCTGCAGGAAGGTTATAATCTGCCTATCACAAGTATTTGTCAATGGGCGGCAGGTTATAAAGACATTTAATTTTATCTACATTTCCTGCCTTTGTTGTGCCCATCACTTGTAGAAGACTACAGGTTTTTAAAAGACTTCAGTTCACTGTGTTCAAGACCCTTTAGATTTTCACAGAAGGCTTCTCAAAATTCGTCCAGTGTTTGCTCTTCATGCAATCCCTCAGCCACTCCTTGGTTTTTGTTATGGCAGTACCCACTTCTGCCATTCAGAGTACTACCCACTCCAGATACCCGAATGTATGTTAATTACCTATTGCTGTATAATACATTACTCAAGAACTTAGTGGGTTAAAACAAAATAATCATGTATTATTTCACACAGATTCCTTAGATTAGGAATTCAGACAGGGCACAGAGGGGATAGTTTTTCTCTGCTCCATGATGTTTGGGGTCTCAGCTAGAAGTCTCAGAGGTTGGAAACTAGAAGCACTGAAAACTTGTTCATTTGCATGTCTAGTGGTTGATACTGATGTTGACTGGAGTCTAGCTGGGGCTGTTAGTTTTCACAGCCACGTTTTTGTTTTGTTTTGGTTTGGTTTAAATCTCTTCATGGCTTTATTTCACTACAACATGGTGGCTGGATGCTAGAGAACTAGCCTTGGAAGTCACATAGTATCACTTCTGCTCTATTACATTGGGCTGGTCAGTCACAAGCTCCCATGCAGATTTAAGGGTAGAGAATATAGATATCACCTTTTGATGTGAAGAGTGCCAGCCACATTATAAAAAGAACATGTAGATGGGATAACATTTAGATGTTTGTATAGGTGTTTCCACTTTTGGAAAATACAATCTACCATAGCCACCAAAACTTTAAGTCGTTTCAAGAAAGAAAATGCTCTCAGGCGCATCAAGCCATATATCATATGCTATCAATTTGCTCACAATATTGTATATGATATATATAATGTATACACATATTTTAACACAATTTTAAAGGTGACATCTGAAATTCTACTAATCTTACTAAAAAAATAAATCAAGCACATAATATTGACAAATAACTGAAGGTTACTTAATAAAAATATAAATATCGTTTACTAGTATAATCAATGATAAAATTTAATAGAATTCCAAACTGTAAGAGTGACTATTAAAGACTTGCCTTAAAAGTATTGAATCTTTTAGAAGAATTTCACCAAATAATCGGAGTAATATAAATTCTTTTATCTTCCATTTAGAACATTATATAAAGTCATATTAAAGTTGAATTTTTGTTTTATACTTATATTTTCATACCATATAGTTAATCAGAAGGGAGGACCAAATGGAATACAACTCTATTTTGATGGACATTTGCTGAAATCTCAGCATTTGTGCATATTGGTTCCAAAATTCTAAATATATAGACATACAAAGTATCTCTAAGTCTCTGCACGGGAAAGACTGTATCATACATATACATGATGGAGGATGGATCTTTTTTGTGTTTTGACTTTCACTGGGTTTTTGGACCAATATTTGGTCTGTATTGTAGGCCTTTATGATCCAAAGTGTGGCCTGTGGACCAGCAGCAATGGCATCAAGGGAGGTTTTTAGAAATGAAGACTATCAGATCCCACTGGAACCACTGACCATAATCTGTGTTTTCACAAGATCCCGTGCTGATCCATAAGTACACCGAGAAGCACTGAGACAGACAATATTTTTTTACACGAATATGTTCACATTTCAAGATTGGCATGCAAATTAACTTACGGATCAACCTTACCATGATTTGATGAGGCAGGTTTCCTGTGTGTTCTGAGTATTACTGATTTTGGATTTGCCACTTGGCCACAAGAAGCAAAAGTTTCTAACTCTGGTGTTTTTTGGCCAAACCATTTTTCACTTTCTTTTTACCTGTCTATCATCTAGACAAGACATCAACCAGGTTGGCAAACAAATAAATAATATTATGAGATGTTGCCTCCTCCACTTTCATAATGAACCCTCCGCTCTAGACAGTCTTCCCAAAGGTGATTGTTTGAAATTATGCATTTTAGTTTAGTTTTTGAAGTGCTTACTATGAAAATTTCAAAAATACAGAAAAGTTTGCACAACCGTACCATGGTGTGCTGACTTTACTGCTGTCGCTCCTGATCTTAAGGAGTTGCAGTCACCTGCTTATGTACCGTTGCCTCCTGCTCTCGCCAGCAACTAGCTCCATTAAGACTGTGTTGTACTAGCTCTCTACACACAACAGTAAAAACTTTTGCCATGTTTTCTTTAAATTTATGTAAGACTTTTTTTTCCCCCTGAGTTATTTAAAAGTAATTTAGGGACATGGTAAAACTTCATCTATCAATATTTTATCAGACTTCTAAAAATAAAGGTATTTTCTTTCCTAATCTTAATACCATTATCACACCTGATAAAATTAGCAGTACTCGCCTGGTCTCTGTCTGATATCCAGGCCATATTCAAATCTTACCAAGTATCTTTTATAGTTTTTTTTAAAATCCAGGAGCAAAGGTCATTTTTCTTTGTTTCTTTTTGTTTGGAAAAGGGGAGGGCATAAAATCAAGATTGTATTTTTTAAACTTTTCTTTGAAAAATAGTTAACTTCAACCTTTGGCCTCCCACTTTGACTGGGTAGAAGTTTTGTAACGAAGAAATTTAGAGGCAAAAGTTTTGGAAATGATTCACGTAGTGAAGACAAATGTGGTTCAAATATTTACAGATTAAGAAAATGGAGCATAACAAGACATTTGAATCTGAACACACATTTTTAACAAGATTCCATCAGCTTTTTCTTAAAAGTAAATATTTGCATAGTGTCTCCGCACACAGGAGCTCTGTTGGCTCTTTCAAAATTGAAAAGAAAAAAAGAGGCAGTTACCTTTCACTATCTGCTGTTCATTACTTTATGTTCTTTATGCAGACAAGAGTCACAGCGATGTTTACCCTAAGTGAGAATCTTCACTCTGTACATAATTTGTCAAAGATTGGAAGTCCCAGGTGAAGTGGACATGACATCATATTAAAGGGGGACAGAGCAACAATTCTGAAGAGCAAATGTTTTAGGTTCACTGAAGGCCACTTCTTTTTTTTTTTTCTGTAAGTTTTTATTTAAATTTCAAGTAACATACAGTGTAATATTAGTTTCAGGTGTACAATATAGTGATTCAACAATTCCATGCATCATCACAACAAGTGTACTCCTTAATCCCCATCACCTATTTAACTCATCCCCCCACCCACCTCCCCTCTGAAGTTAAGAGTCCGTTCCTGGTTTGCCTCCCTCTCTCTTTCTTTCTCTCCTTTGTTCATTTGTTTCATTTCTTTAATTCCATATATGAGAGAAACCGTATGGTATTTGTCTTTCTCTGACTATTTTGCTTAGTATAATATGCTTTAGCTCCATCCACGTCATGCAAATGGCAAGATTTCATTCTTTTTTATGGCTGAGTATTATTCCATTGTATATATATACCCCCTCTTCTTTATCCATTCATCACTTGATGGACATTTGGGCTCTTTCCATATTGTTGATAATGTTGCTATAAACATCGGGATACATGTATTCCTTTGAATTAGTATTTTTGTATCCTTTGGGTAAATACTGGATCCTAGGGTAGTTCTATTTTTAACTTTTTGAGGAACCTCCATACTGTTTTCCAGAGGGCTGCACCAGTTTGCATTCTCACCAACAGAGCAAGAGGGTTCCCCTTTCTTCACATCCTTACCAACACTTGTTGTTTCTGGTATTGTTGATTTTAGCCTTTCTGACATGTGTGAGGTGATATCTCATTTTGGTTTTGATTTGCATTCCCCTGATGATGAGTGATGTTGAGCATCTTTTCATGTATCTGTTGGCCATCTGCATGTCTCATAGAAGGCCATTTCTATAGGCTTGTGTCTGAAAGTGACTTTAAATCCTGCTTCCTCTAGCTTCACAGCTTGGGAGCTCATGAGGGAAGGAAGGTGGTGAGGATTTGGAAGAAAAGGTGAGGATTTTATGAGTTATTGATTTTATGGCTGAAAAGGAGGGAAAAATAGTTGTGCCAGCATTTATTCTGAGAACTCTTAAGGCACTGGCTAACTAATCAGACTGAACAACCTTTGAAAAGTTGAAAAAATAGTAATTAAAATACAGTTTGATAAAATATTCATTAGGTTGATATGCCTTTATCATTAACAAATTGACATTTAAATACAATGTACTAGATTATTCTTTTTTTTTTTCTTTTTGACTGAGTACTTTGGAATCACAGACATAAACTACTTGGAATGTTTAATTAAATTGTAGACTTTCAGGTTGCCTGGATGGCTCAGTTGGTTAAGCATCTGCCTTCAGCTCAGGTCATGATCTCTAGGTCCTAGGATCAAGCCCCACATCAGCCTCCCTGCTCAGCAGGGAGTCTGCTTCTCTCTTTCCCTCTGCCCTATCCCCCCTGCTCATTCTCTCTCTCTCTCTCAAATAAATAAATAAAATCTTAAAAAGAAAGAAATTGCAGACACAGGACTTGGCCTCTGGATTTAAACAGAACTTAAAATATTGGCTCTGTTAATAATGATGAATCTGGATGAGTTATTTAACTTCCCTGTGCCTCACTTATTAGATGGGGGTAATAATATCTCCCAAAGTTGTTGTTAGGAATACGTGGAAAAATACAGAGTACAGTTTCTGGCAAAGGCAGGTACTCATGAATGTACATCAGCCTCCCTTTTGTTATACTTAACTGATTTTGATGATTTAACATACCTGATCCTGGGGCAAACAAATTGGATGCAGGAGGACAATCTAAAACATTACATCTTCAAAATTAGATAATTCCTGCCACTGTGAGAACACTGGAAATGTGGAAATATGTCAGTTAGATGGTAAGGAATAGTTTCTTTGGCTTTTATTAGTTCTCTGCTAAACCCTAATGCTTCAAGATGCTCTGTGTACAAAAACTCTAAGGGCAAATGATGTGGGAACATATTCTAGACTATTTCCTTTCTGGAGTATCTCAACTTGACATATTACACTAAATGATATATTTCCTAATAAATACTTTTTTAGAGCTCAATCTGTCCCCTTTCTCTTTCTGCTCTACCAGTAGCCTATCTCTTACCATCTCTCACCTGAATGCTGATAGTAGCTCTTTCTTTGTCTTCTGGCCTCCTCTTCTTTCCCACAGAGCAGCTTGGGTCATTTTTCTCAAACTTAAATCAAATTCTACCACTTGCTTGATAAAAACCCCACGATGCTTTCCATCACTTTTAGAGTAAAATCCAAATGCCTTTCTCTGGCTTATAAAATCCTGCAAGATCTTTCTACAACCACATGCCTCCATCTTCCTGCTCATCCACTATTCTTCCAGGAACACTCCAGTCCCACCGTGCACTTCTCAAAAGTGCTACATTTGCTCCAACCTCAGGGCCTTTGCACGAACTCTTTTCTTTCTACCTGAATTGATTTCTCCCTAATTTTCATGGCTGACTCCTTACACATTAGATTTGGCCCTTCTTCATAGACTTTCCCTGAGTACCCTGTTTGAAATAGTCACCTGCTTATTTTCTTTACATAGCATTTATCTCTAATATCTTTCTCATTTTTATCTACCTACCTTTCCATCTTCTTTTACTATTTCTCCCACAAAGGTGTGTGATATATTACAAAGGGGACTTTCACCTTTCTTGTTCACTGCTTTCTCCTGCACCAAAACTAGTGCTTGGCATAATTAGCAACTTAATAGAGTTGGATGAATCAAATGGTGTGACTCTCCCTCTCCCTCTTTCTGTCTTTATTCAGAGATGGAAGGGAAATCGTGTGATATGGAGAGACTAGGAAAAGTGGAATGGGGAAGAAGGGCAAAGATGCCATGACTATGCTTTCTTAAGAAAGTTTCTATTGGTTAGATTTTAACTTAGAGATGATTTTATGCTACCAAAAAAAATCTTAAAAGGAAGGTTTATTTTAATAAGCAAGTAAGTGTCTTACCACCAGCAGCACTATCTTACAGCTGTTAATCTGATGAAGCTTTGCTTTCTGAGTGATTGCAGATGTGCTGTGTTGTTTGACTGTAATTTGATAATTGATCATTGTGCTGAGGTTTATAAGCTACAGTCTTCTTTCTTTTCTTCTTTTTCATTTCTATCCACCATCCACTGTCATACAGCACATGATAAGTTTTTACTTATAGATTATAAATACCTAAGAATCAAACAGCCTCTGTTCTAATGACAATGTTCTACATCTGTGTTATACTTAATACGCTGCCAAATGTTTTCACATTTATTACTCCATTTATCTTCTAAAATATTTTATTTATAAAATGTGGTTTTTTCACATATTGCTTATGTTCATTTATTGACAATTCCTCTCTTACCATCAAAGAAGTGGAAAGATTTCCAGAAATATTGTGTATGCATTTCTTCTAAACTCAGTCTTAATTTTTCCCCCATGCATTGAATTAACTCTTGAGTTTTCTAGTATGTTTTACCCCTTTGATCTTTCTTTTGTGAATGCTTTTGAAAGGTCTATGGGAATTCTTCCATGGTTGTTAAAGATATCTTTAAGCCCCAGCCAGTGTTTCTTGTTTCATCTATTTCTCTCTTCTGTTTAATAACCCCTGTGCAAACCTGTTTGCAGCTTTTGCGCTCTTTTTTGTCTGATGTTCTTCTACCTTCAAAGCCTCTTGCTGTGGCAGAGATCAGGTGTGGTCTCTGACTTTTTTGAAAAGATTTTTTTCAAGGCTTAAGTATTTTTATATCGGTCTTCCCTTAATTCCACCAATTTTTGCTTTATAAATGTCAAGGTTTATTTGTATATATCTTGACAGAATGCAATCCTGGCTTTCAGAGTTGGGCCTTTTTAATTTTGTCTTTTCTTCAACAGATCTTTTTAGGTATTGCAATTTCTTATAATGAAATATTTTGTCTTACTGAAAAACTCTCTCATCTGATTTTTAACAGAGCAAGAATTTGATTTCTGACATTTTTCTCTCTGTCCCTTCACCTCTCCACCCTATTATTGTCTTCCTCCCTTGAAAAATTTACTCTCCAGAATATTACCGTGTGCCTTAGGCAGTGTGAGTTGCTATAACAAAACATTATAGACTGAGTGGCTTATAAGAAATAGAAATTTATTTCTTATAGTTCTGAAGGCTGGGAAGATCAAGGCTAGTAGATCCCATGTCTGGTGAAACCTCACTTCATGGTTCATAGATGGCCCTCTTCTCACTGTATCCACACATGGTAGAAGGGGCAAGGGAGCTCTCTGGGGTCTCTCTCTCTCTCTCTCTCTTTTTTTTTTAAAGATTATTTGTTTATTTATTTATTTGAGAAGGAAAGAGAGCAGAGCATGCTAAAGAAAGAGAGCAGGAGTGGAGGAGTGGTGGGGAGAGAGGCAGAGGGGCAGAGGGAGAAACAGTCTCCCTGCTGAGTGGGGAGCCTGGTGCAGGGCTCGATCCCAGGATCCTGGGATCATGACCTGAGCCAAAGGCAGATGCTTAACTGACTGAGCCACCCAGGCACCCCTCTGGGGTCTCTGAGCATTGATTCCATTCATGAGGTCCCTACCCTCATGACGTAATCACCTCCCAAAGACTCACATCCAAATAACTTCACATTGTGGATTGAGTTTCAACATAAGAATTTTGTGGGGAAACAAACTTTCAGTCTATAGCACACAGTAGGCAATTTTGAATTGCTACAGGGTAACACTTCTCTGTAGTAAAGGTGAACTAAACTTTTTAGTAAGTTTGTCTTGACTTGAATCCATGGAATGGGTGATTAAAATGTCTACCTATTCATTTGATGACTGTCATACAGAGATAACATGCAAGAAATTGCTTAATCAGTAGTAACTATTTTTTCCAAAAGTGTTTTCTACTATTTGATAAGCTAACCCCTATGGTCTCATCTTCTACAGAATTTTCTCTGGGAAAACTCTCCTGACACTTTAAGCCTGGATTAGATACCCTCCCTATATGCTTCCATAGCATCCCACACTAACCTACTATAGCCCTGATCACATATCATTTGTGTCTTGTCTTGTCTTTTTTTTTTTTTTTAACATTTATTGGTATGCAGCAGTAATGTAGGGAATATACCTTGTTTTTGCTATATTCCCAGCCTTAACAAAATACATGCACATGCTGGGTACTTAATAAATATTATATTTAAGTTCTTTGGTTACTGGGGCATCTGGGTGGTTCAGTCAGTTAAGCATCTTCCTTCAGCTCAGGTCATGATTTCAGGGTCCTGGGATCGAGTCCCACATCAGGCACTCTGCTCAGCAGGGAATCTGCTTCTCCCTCTCCTTCTCCCTCTCCCTCTCCCTCTGTGCTCTCACTCTCTCTGTCTCTCTCAAATAAATAAATAAAAATCTAAAAAAAAAAGTTCTTTGGTTATTTATGACTCTGTGGAATTTTTCCCCCCTCTAAGCCCTCTTTTGGTCTTGCCAGATTTTTGAGCCAGATTTCTGAAAGAGTCTTACAATCATGCTCAATAAACTTTAATAGCTCAATAGCTTTAAGCTTCTAATAATTTTTTCTCTTTATTTTAAAAACATGTTAGTTTTCCATCGTTCTCAGGAAAATTGATTGTTAAAGCTGTAGAATTCTTAGAGACATAATTTATCTACCAGTCCCCCTTCCCCATTTTAAAGATGAGGACACTCAGGCCCAGAGATGTCTCCATGAGTATAATTAGTTAATTGACTTCTTCAGCACAAGAACCTATCTCCTATGTCTCTCATTGCATCACACCACTCTAAGTCATTCAAAACAAGAGCCAGTAGGTTTCTCAGGGAACCCTCATAAGTTACAAAAAACATTAGAGTGACGTTACCAGAAGCAGTACTGTTTCTCTTCTTCAGTCATCTGATAATGCTACTCAACTCTTGAGCTATGAAATGTTCCTCTAGATGATTTACTTTCTGTGATTCCTGCCTTGATTTTAGTCTACTGCATTTCCTTTTCTTCCTCCTACGCTAGGGGCAGAGATTTTCCTCACAGGTGGAGAATCATACCTAGATGTGGAATGTTGAGTAAGACACTGTAGTTGGAGGAAGGACGCCCATGGGAATGATCCGGGGTGTGTTACGCATTGAAAGGAAATGAGGTCATTGACAATGTAATCAGTGATTGCTGCAGATCACAGTACTCACATGGCCCCTATTTTTGGCCTTCCTTCTCACTCTGACCACTGGCTTAGCTGATTCTATACCTCCAACCATTTCGTATTTGGGTGGAAGGTCAGCTTTCTTGCTACTGTAATTCCCTCTTGTACATTCTGGACTGCCCTTTCTTGCTCTTCTTTAACCATATCAACACCCTTACATCTTAATTCAGATTTGCTTGGATTTCTTACAGTCTCCTACCTGCTATTATCCCTTTCTTTTCCTCTTCACTGTCAAAGGTTTATTTCTTTACTATCATTTTATTGGGAATCTCCAGTAGATGGGGAGAGTTGTATTCAGCTTATTAGCCATTTTGAGACATTATCCCTGTTTTTTTTTCTTTCTTTTAAATGAAAATGAATTTTCTGCGCTTAGTTTTCTATCTAGATACTGAAATATTTACCTATTATTCATGCTGGTTATGTTGGGGGAAAAGAATGAATCCTGGTTGTGTACCATATGCTCCATCTGCCATAGAATTAGGTGATCCCCATTTCTAAGCCTAAAACTTGTACATTTAAGTATAAAATACTATTTGTAATTGGCAAAAATATAAATGGCTCAGCAAACCCTTCTTTATTTCCTCTGTTGGCTGCGATTTATTAAAATATTACAAAACAAAAATCTCCACAAAAACATGCAAAATGTCAAGTGTGTAACATTTTAACGTTGTGTGAGATCCAGATGTATCTAAGACATGGAGAGCTTATTAGAGGTAATATTTACGTCCAGTTATAGGAGCTAATATCTGGCAAAACTTAGAAGGTTCCGTTTAGTTAAGTATCCAAGTGCTTGGCTACCGATCCCAAACCTTATCTGAACTATCTGAACTTCTTAAGTCTTGAAAACTGCGCTGGACTTCTTATGAGAACAACCTCATCTGGGGCACTTGGGTATGTTCGATTCCAGCTGGAACACGAAACTGCAGCAAGAGGCAAAAATGAAGAATAATTGGGGGAAAATGCTGAACTTCCTCAAACCTCAGAAGACGCTTTGGTAAAATTTGGAGCAAAGGTCAGGGATTATGAACAACTTCTATTTTAACTGGCTGCATTCAGCCAGCCTTAAAAAATTCTATTTTAATCTTCCCAATGAAAGGTCATTAATATTTCTTTGTTTTTGGTTGGGCAATATACTGAAACATTTTTTTAAAATAGTGAAACTCTGCTGTTGTTACATGTCACAAGAATTTGACAGCAGATGATTGCTCCAGAATGGCAAAGGGCATATCAGTGATCATTAACACATAGCTAGGTGTGGTTTGGGGCGTCTCACCAATGGAGCCTTAAATCAAATTGTAGGAACACCATAAAATATAGTCCTCTGTAAGTACAGAGAGTAAACAGGAATAAAATGTTCTCTATTGCGTTTTGCTTTATCAACCCTTTGAATGTACATATTCAAAACACTTTTTTTTGGGTTTCCATTTTTAGTTTTATTCATTTATTTCATTACAATTGAGGGATGTTGAACATATATAATACGTAGACAAACACTAATATTTGTTAATTGCCTACTATATGCTAACTATATGTACATAGTCTTACAACTCAAAGAGGTAAGTATTATTAACCTAATTTTACACAGACAGAGGTTCAGAGAGGGCTGTTTATTTGCTTAGGCTTGTACAGCTAGTATGATGGTTAATTTATTGCATCAACTTGGCTGAGCCAAGGTGTCCAGATATTTGATCAAACATTATTCTTGATGTTTCTGTGAAGTTGTTTTTGAATGAGATTTCCATTTAAATTGGGGGATTTTGAGTAAAGCAGATTGTCCTCCATAATATGGTTACCTCATCCAATCAGTTGAAGACCTGAACAGAATAAAATACTAACCCAAAAACCCCTCTTAGCAAGAGGGAGTTTTGCTGGTGAGTCTGCCTTTGAACTCCACCTGCAAGATTGGCTCTACATGGTTCAAGAGCAGATTGCCTTTGTACTCTAATTGTAACTCTTTCCTGAATCTCTGGCCTATAGGCTTCTCCCATCAGGTTTTGGACTCGCCAAGCCTCCACAATCACATGAGCCAACTTCTTAAGTCTCTTTCTGTGTATATACATACATCCCATTGGTTCTGTTTCTCCGGAAAACCCTAACTAATACAGTTAGTAAGTGTGGAAGCCAAGGTTCAGACCTATGTCTGTTGACTTTTAGAGCATTACATTGAATCTCATTTTATATAAACACTTCTCTTCCTGCTTACTGAATTTGTAATTCAATTTTTTACTATCCGTTCACATTTACATTCATATACACATATGCACACCTGTGTACGTGTCAGTATATAGTTATTGAATGTCTGTTATGTGGTCTTGTTTATATGAGTTACAAAGTTTTGGCTTCTGCTATGGAAATTCTTAATCAAAGAGAATGATGAAAAAAATCAAAACATGGGGCACCTGGGTGGCACAGCGGTTAAGTGTCTGCCTTCGGCTCAGGGCGTGGTCCTGGCATTCTGGGATCGAGCCCCACATCAGGCTCCTCTGCTATGAGCCTGCTTCTTCCTCTCCCACTCCCCCTGCTTGTGTTCCCTCTCTCGCTGGCTGTCTCTGTCAAATAAATAAATAAAATCTTTTAAAAAAAATCAAAACAAAAAAACAAAAGAGAGCGATGAATCTTGTCCTCAACATGTAATTAATCTTATGAAGATAGTCTCACTTCACCGTACTTATCATTGCATAATAGTATTTTCCCCCTAATATGTTATTGTTGGCTAAATTTATCACTAAAATCTAGTTTTTATGCCTAAATCCTTATAATTGAAAACATTTTCCTAAATTTCTCCCTGATTTTGGCTTCATGAAAGATATTTTTCTAATTTTCACTATTAAAATAATCTTAATTCTGATTACTCAGTCCTCATTTGCTCTTATGCCTATGAAACCAAAACATCTTAAACAAAAAAAATTATAGAAACTTAAGACTTGAAACAATAGCAAAATATTATAGAAAACTCTGGAATACTATTTTTAAAGACCTTCTAAAAATATTGCCTACATAAGGAGAATTTGTAGTAATATTGCCTGTAGCTGCTAATCTATCTATCTTACTAGCTAGGTATGTAGCTGTTCATTTGCCAATCTCTGTCTTTTTGATTATATATATATATATATATATATATAGTTATATATAGTTATATATAGTTATATCAGTTCCATGTTAGATTTATACTTGGAAATACTATTTGGCTGAATCACAGTTGTTAAAATCAGTGTGTATGAGCATAGCTAATGATATTATGTGTGTGCCCAGTTGGGGGGATTGGTGGTATCTATTTAATATTTGTCCACATCTTTCATATGTCAGCCACTGTCTTATATAACTTATGTTCATCACCTTAATTATCTAATAACAGTACTGTGAGATAGAAATTACCATCCACATTTTATTATTTATTTTAAAAGATTTTATGTTTAAGTAATCTATACACCCAATGTGGGGCTCAAACTCACAACCTTGAGATCAAGAGTCACGTGCTCTACCAACTGAGCCAGCCAGGCGCCCCTACCATCCACATTTTAAAGATGAGAAATTGAGGTTCAGAAAGATTTGTCTGACATCAAATATCTAGCACAAGGTGTAGGAGAATAAAAACATGTGTCTGTCTAATTCTAAAATTCAGTTTTCTAATTATACCATGGTAAGGATAGGGATCCCACTGAAGAATATGCCACAAAAAACCCTTCTGCTCGTATATTCCAAAATGACCTTTGGAATAAACTGAATCTACCACCTTCAAAGATTTTATTTTTTTAAATTTTGGCTATAAGCACTAGTTCTAATCTTCAGCCTTGTTTATTTCTTTCACATCTAGTCTCTTAGGGACCTTTGAGTGAAAATGGTACCCACCTCAAGAAAGCCTTCCATTTAGCCCTTCCCTCTTATGAATCTCCCACTCCCTCTCCATATCTCTCTCTCTCTGGTTGCCAGATCCTTCTCATGAAGAATTGAATACGCTCAGATCTTCTCCACCTATTTAAAAATAATTCTTCAATACCACTTTCCCTTCCAGCTTCTCTTAATCCTTTGTTATCAAATTTCTGGGGAAAAATTGCTTTATCCATTTCCTATCTCAATTGAAATGTCCCCTGCTAAGGTTATCAGTAACCTTGTGAACAAATCCAATAGATCTTGTTTTATTCCCTATCCTTTTTGAACTTTCAGCAGCACTTGACATTGTCCGTATGATCTCCTTCATGAAAACCTTCCTGTGTGTAAAAACTTTAAGTTCTAATTTTCCTTCTATATCTCTGGAAATTCCTTCTCAGCCACTCATTTCTTCCTCTGTTCAAATCCTGAGACTCTGCATGGGCCTCTCTAGATCCCTTTCTCATCTTCCATTCTCTGTAGATTATCTCTACTGTTGACTTTAATTAACATTTGTACACTTACAATGGGAGTAATATTCTTGAACTATGATCAAAAATTGGCCATATATTATTCAACCTCAGATAAAATTTTCTGGTAACAAATCCTTAAAGCTAGAAATTAAAATGAAGCCACGTTCACTATCACTTAAAAACAAATTGTATTGACTTTTTTGGGGAAATCGAGTTTAAATATTTCTTTTTTTTAAGTTTATTTATTTGAGAGAGAGAGAGAGCATGCACACAAGAGAGAGCATGAGTGGGAGGGACACAGAGAAAGGGAGAGAGAATCTCAAGCAGGCTCTGTGCTGAGTGTAGAGCCTGAGTCGGGACTCGATCTCACGACCCTGAGATCACAACCTGAGCCAAAACCAAGAGTCAGACATTTAATCACCTGAGCCACCCAGGCACCCCCAAATTCAAATTAGAACTCTTCCACTAATTATGTTATCATGTCTCCTATTATCTTTATTTAATTTTTGCTCACTTGATCCAATATGGACTGAAATAAGTGAATTAAAGTTTACTTCTACTAATGTGTTTATAAATATTTATCTTTGTATTTACTATAATTTCTCACTGTTGAGTGTTGAGCCAGGTTATTTTGTGTTTATCTGTTATTCTTGCTTTATATATTCATTGTGAATTGCATCATTTCTGTAATAAGATGCCTTTTTTTGTCTTGTTTAATATCTTATGGCTTCAATTCAATCTTGCATAGATCTTTTTTCTTAAGATTTTATTTATTTATTTGACAGGGAGCGAGAGAGAGTGAGCACAAGAGAGTGAGCACAAACAAGAGGAGAGGCAGAAGGAGAGGAAGAAGCAGGCTCCCCACCAAGGAGGGAGCCTGACGTGTGGGGCAGAACCCTGGGGTCATGACCTGAGCCGAAGGCAGGCGCTTAACCGACTGAGCCACCCAGGCACCCTCAATCTTAACTAGATCTTAAAATACCTTTCTCTGTATATCAGTTTACTGTTATTGCATAATGATTTTCATAAGCTTTGTGGCTTAAAACACCACCCATTTATTAACTCACCATTCTGTATGTCAGTAATGTGAACACTCTTGCTGGGTTCTCAAGGCTGAAATCAAGATATGACTTAGTTCTTGTCTGGAGGCTCTGGAGAAGAAGCTGCTTCCAAGTTTATTCTTGTTGGCATGATTCTGTTCTGTGTGTTTCTAATATGGAGGTCCTTTTCTCCTTTGAGGTGTCAGCTGGGATATGCTCATAGCTCCTAGAGGCTGTCAAGTAGCCCCCTTCATTTTCAAGCCAGATACGGTACATTAAATCTTTTCAGTCCTTCAGATCTCTGACTTTCTCTTCTTCTACCAGCTGAAGAAAACTACTTTGAAAGGGCCCATGTGATTATTTTAGGCCCACCCAGATAATTTCCCTCCTTAGGACCAACTATGTAGTATAACATAATTTAATCATGGGAGTAAAATCCATCATATTCCCAATCTAAGAGCATGCATATCTGGGAGAAGCAAATCTTGGGAGATATCTTGGAATTCTGGTTACCATACCATTCTATTTGTGTGCATTTTTATGTTGTATATATGATTATTTTTATTAACCTTTCTGAATCAACTTTTAAAATATGTATTTATTGTAAATAACGTTTAGTAGGGATTTACTTTGTGATCCAAAATGAGAGGCTTTTCCTCTAAAATATGAATTTAGCCCCATTGATTTATTGATTCATAGACATGTGGTCTTAATTTTTTCAACATAATTTAGGTTCTAGTTTCTATCTTTATTGTTTCCATAAAAAGATCTTCACGATTTTATCTGTAGGCATACTTTTTCATATTGATTGGTGTGCATTTCTTCTAAAAATTTATAAGCTTTATATTTAAATTCCTCATGTAATCTTAATTACCATATCACTTCATAGTTTTATAATTTATAGCTTTTAACTTCTATGTGTAGCTTTACCTAATACATTTAATATTCTATTTCTTTTTAACAGCAACTACTTACAGATTTGGACAAACATTTCCCAGTTTTCCAATGAAACTAACAAAAATGGAATGATTCTTGCTGAGAGCCAGAAAACTTTATCTTAGCATCAATAATATTCACCTTTGTAGGCTAGTTGTGAAAAGAAAAAGTTATGTTCTAGAAACATTATATATCATTCTTTTTTTTTAAATATTTTATTTATTTATGTGACAGAGAGACAGCCAGCGAGAGAGGGAACACAGCAGGGGAGAGGGAGAGGAAGAAGCAGGCTCCCAGCCGAGGAGCCCGATGTGGGACTCGATCCCAGAATGGCAGGACCACGCCCTGAGCCGAAGGCAGACTCTCAACGACTGAGCTACCCAGGCACCCCTATATATCATTCTTTTTAAAGTCATATCAGCAGGACATAACTTAGTAAATATTAAGGTCAGAAGGAACATATATCTATAATTTGTTGGAGTTGTCTCTGAATGTGATCTCCCATCCATGTTCCCATAAACCCTTTGCTGATTTCCTTTCAGGGAGAAGAGTTTAAGGAACTTAGGACTGTGAGCCACCCTTTTAAACAAAAATTCTTTATTGACACGATACAGCTCAAAATCAGAATTTTACCCTTGAAAATGATCTTAGATCTCAAATCCAATTTTTATTTAATATTAATAATCTAATATAATAATAATCTAGTTAGTATTTCTTTATATTTTATAGATGAAGAAACTGTGGCCCAGGTATGTCACCTAAGTAGGTGACTCAGTTGGACTAAAACACAGTTTGCCTGACTTCTAAGCACATTATTTCTTCAAGAAAGTATATTGCCTTTCATATGAAAAGAGCCCTAAGAAATTCTAAAATCGGAAATACTACTTGGACTACTTGGAATGTGAAAGATAAACTGTTGATCTATCACCTGAATCTTACCACATTCCCACTCAGCATCAGAACTTCTTAACATCTGTGCTTGGGTGTGGTCACTGTAAGGCTTTTGTGTTTAACAGCTAATTTTTTAGCTAATAGCCACTTTTCTTGTCATTTTAAGCATTTTAAGATCTTATGAATTTGGATTCTCTATGCTAGATGCAAAACTCCTATATTCAGTTCTTTTTATTTTAGGTATCAATTTTTTTACTGTATTGTGTATGGTTTGCTTTTTATAAAACTGTATTGATGGATTTTATAAATCTACCTTTTCCTTTTTATCTTCCAAGTGGTAATAAAAATAAGGTGCAGGGTTTCTTCCTTTTGTGTTCTAGAATTGTCCTAAACTGCATGTTAATATCACCTCAAACAGAATCAAATTTTATTTTCATTGCAATAGTAGTCAACTATGTCTAGAAATTTCAACAATTTTTACTGGCTTCATCCTATTTCTAGAAGGGAACTGTTCTTCTACAATGACTTCCTTTCATGCCTGATCATAATTTCTTTATAGTCTGAGATAGATTCATGGTAGCATAGGATGACAGTTCAAGATTATAGATTTTCTTCTTTTCACTCTCCGTCCTTTACATGTCCAGATAAAACAGTATCATGAGTGTGTTAGTGAATATGTACTGGAAATAAGAGTGACATGGGCATAATTGCCATTATTAAACTGTTATTGCATTATTTTGTCGTATCATGTTTTAGGCCCATTGCTAGTTTGGAGCTCTAGAATGAGCATGGACTTTGGGAATGAGTTTTAACTTTACCACATGCCAGCTGTGTGAGGTTGGGCAAGCCTCTTAATCAATGAGTGTCGCAATTTCTTTATTTATAAAAACATTGATAATTCGCTTTTTTCCCACAGTTTGTTAAAGTATTGAATTATTTAATGTGTATATTATATAATGATCATAATGAAAGGGTTTAGAAGAAAGCATGGCACATGGCAGGGCTCAACAATTATTAATTTCATTTTCTTTTAAATCTCTACTCCTGCCTTTCATTTCAGGATTTATGATTGCTGGTCTAGTATAGCCCACCCACCTGAAGGCCGTCTAGTCAATCTCTTGTAGTCTTTTTGCAGGGGGAAGATATCACATCCAGATTCGGTGCTTGTAAAGGAATGTGTGTGCATCTTGTCCCCAATTAATTTCTCCTTCCATTAAATTACAGTGGTGTTTAGGGTTAATTTAGTCATTGTGCTAAATCTACCATGGTGAAAAAATTCAGTAGTAGATACAATAGGGAAAGCTCTGGAGCGAGGTTAGAAGATGGTTAGGCAGTTTTGTTTGTTTAAGGAAAATGAGCAAGAAAATTTTGCATAATGCGTTTTGGAGCAGTCTTGTTCTTCATAATTGCCTGAGATATTTCAAGGTGCTTTGCTATAAATCTGAAGACTTAAAAACATTGTTTTACAGTCTGGCCCACTAAGAATAATGACCTCTCCCGTTCCTTGTTTTTCTGGGTGATTAAGGGTTTCCTGACTGGCCCCAGGCCATCTGCCCTGACTTTTTTTTCCTCCCAAGGATTTAGAACCATATTGTCAAAAATAATCTCTTACTCTGAGAGATTTTTCGAGTCCCAGAAGATAGAGAGCGTTTGCGGCATGTGCTCAAAAGTTGCATGAAAAATCTTGCAAGTGATGCTTCTTATTGATGGTAGAAAGCAGGCCCATCATTTATGCTCCTTTAACTAAATTAGGTGTAAATTATTTCAAGGAGGCCAAAGTTCTTCTCTGAGTCCCTATGAGGATAATTTCACAAATACACAGCAGGTCCCTCCAACCACAGATTTCGGGCAGAGAGAAGAAAATAAGAAGAAGCGAGCTATGGCCTGGGGCCAGTACACACCTCTCCACAGGGGGTTTCCAACATGTGGGTGATTTTTAACCAAGCTGATATAAATCAGACTGTGTGGAGCAACGACATTTGGATCTCCGTGCTGGGAGACGCCTGGATAGTGTTACGCTTCCCTCATTAGGAGGGACTGGAGCTGAGATGGGGAGTTGAACTTTTAGCTGTATCAAAATAACAGTGTGGGAGCAAAGAAGAGGCTGGGATAAGGAGGTGTAACCATCATAACCCTACCTATACAAACAGGTTATGCGAAGTGTCCTGAACCCTTATCCTTCAAGATCATTTATTTGCAAACTGAGCTCAATTGTTGGAGAGGATGTGGAGAAAGGGGATCCCTCCTACATTGTTGGTGGGAATGCAAGTTGGTACAGCCACTGGAAAACAGTGTGGAGGTCCCTTAAAAAGTTAAAAATTGAACTACCCTATGACCCAGCCATTGCACTACTGGGTGTTTACCCCAAAGATACAGACGTAGTAAAGAGAAGGGCCATATGCACCCCAATGTTCATAGCTGCATTGTCCACAATAGCCAAATCATGGAAGGAGCCGAGATGCCCTTCAACAGATGACTGGATTAAGAAGCTGTGGTCCATATATACAATGGAATATTACTCAGCTATCAGAAAGAACGAATTCTCAACATTTGCTGCAACATGGACGGCACTGGAGGAGATAATGCTAAGTGAAATAAGTCAAGCAGAGAAAGACAATTATCATATGATTTCTCTCATCTATGGAACATAAGAACTAGGATGATCGGTAGGGGAAGAAAGGGATAAAGAAAAGGGGGGTAATCAGAGGGGGGAATGAAACATGAGAGACTATGGACTATGGGAAACAAACTGGGGACTTCAGAGGGGAGGGGGTGGGGGAAGGGGATGGACTGGTGGTGGGTAGTAAGGAGGGCACGTATTGCATGGTGCACTGGGTGTTATACGCAACTAATGAAGCATCAAACTTTACATCAGAATCAGGGGATGTACTGTATGGTGATTAACATAATATAATAAAATAAAATTAATAAAAAAAAAGAAGAAAAAGATTTTCAAATTGGTTGATAAAGCAAAACACAACTCTATACATTTATGGGGGACATGGCACATACACAAGAGATTCAAAGAGGCTAGAAGTAAACATACAGGAAAAGATATAGCAGGCATATAAAAACAGCTTATGAATTCAGAAGGTCAGATAGATCTTGATGTCAGATAAAGTGGAATTGATCAAAACTATGTATGTTCTAATCTTTTGGCCCAGAAATTCTGCTTCTAGGAATTTACTCTGAAGGTACACTTCCAACTGTACACAACTACATATGTACACAGTTACTCATTATTGCACTGCTTGTCATTGCAAATTATTATAAATGCTTAAGTATAGGAGATTGGTTGAAAAAATTACATGCACACAATGGAATACTACCCAGCTCTTAAAAAAAAAAAAAAGAGGAAGAGCTCTATGAACTGACAGGAAGTGATTTTCTAGGATACATTATTAAGTGAAAATAGAAAAATACAAAAAATCTGTACATTAAGTTAACTATTATATAAGAAATATGGGGTATAAGGAAACAAATACATATCTACTTATCTTTGCAAAAAGAAACATAAAAGAATAAATCAGGAAACCTTGAAAGTGGTTACCTATAAAGAAGGAATGGGATGAAAGGGATGCAGGAGGGAAGACATGTGTCTGAGTATACCTTTATGTACAGTGTTGACATTTGAAAGCATATTAATATTCTACTTATTTAAAAAGTAAATTAAATCAACAAAGATGGAGAAGAACAACCCCACCAAACTGATTACAGACAGCATTTCCAGTACAGTTGCCCCTTCACAGCATGGACGTGAACCTCACAGGTCCACTTATAAGTGGACTTTTTTGGATAAATACAGCACAGTACTGTAAATGTATTTTTTCTGTGATTTTCTTATTATCATTTTCTCCAGCTTACTTTATTGTAAGATTACAGTATATAATACATATATGAAATATATGTTAATAGACTACGTTATCAGTAAAACTTCTGGTCAACAGTAAGTGGTTAGTAGTTAAGCTTTGGGGGACTAAAAAATTACATGCAGATTTTTTACTGTACCGGGGATTGGTACCCCGACCCCTGTGTTGTTCAAGGGTCAACTGTAATTGTATTTCAAATAAATGATATAACCACATTGAAGGAATAAAAAGAACTAATCCAAATCATTCTAATATAGTACTTTGACTCTATATCTTAAACTTGTTTAGTTTTCTTTTTCTAGTTGTAATGAATGTAGGAATTCGATTGGATAATGGACTGAAGGAAAAAAAATATTACAAAGTATGTTGAAACAATGGGCATATGGACTATAGATTAAATCAAATTAGATAAAAGCATTTTTATCAGTGTTACTGAAATTGATTACTGTACTGTGGTTATATAAGCAAATATTCTTGTTCTTAGGAAATACATTCTCAGAGAGAAAATGATGAAACAAATTTTTTTAAACACTAAAACATTGGTAAAGAATGTGTTCTTCAATTAACTTTAAACATTTTTGTAGGTTTGAAATTATTTCAAAATAATAAGTCAAAGAAAAAGTCACATATAACATTCAGAATTTATTCCTTGATATCTTATTTGCTAGTAAAAATAAAATGCATCCATGTATTATTATGTCACCATGTTATTCTCCCATGTTTCTTATTCTTTAACCCCTCTATGATTTTGTGACTACTTGAAAAGAATTCATGTGTTCTTACTTTTTGGTGCTTGTCATCTTTTGATTTTTATGGTTGCATTTTTCAAGTGTTTGTTGATTTAATTTTGTACACACATAAAACAAGTATTTCTGAAGGAGTCTCTTAATTGGCTCCAAACATGCTTTCATCAGACATATATTTTAAGAGATAGAATAAGTTGTTGATAGAAAGCAAATCACATGGATTTGGTCTGAGACGTGATTTCAGCCATTTTAGTGAAATTTGGGGGCAAAGCTGACCTATGTATTATTTTAATGATTTCCATTTCCTATCATTTTGTTTTCTTATTTCTCAAATGGTTTACATATAAATAGCCAAGTTTGAAACTACTTATAGAATGTTAATGGCCATTAAAAATGTATATCAAAAGGAATCACAGGCAAAAATATATTTTTGATAAATATGGTAAAAATGTGTCATATTAAAATCTGCCTAAAATAAAATTTATAGGCATTTACCAAAATATTGGGCTTAAGATCTTACATATGTCATCCATTACAACATTGGACCTTTAGGGACTGACACTGTTGTCAAAGAATGTTGTGTAGAATGGATTGCACATGAAATGTCAAGGGGTTGAGTAATGGAAGGACCCATTTTCAATTATGACTCTAGGAAGGTCATAATTTTATTTTACCTAGCAAAGGGGGCTTAAAATTCTCCAGCCAGAGTCTTGCATCTTAAAAAAAAGAAGCAAAAAAAAGATCCCCAAGAGGTCCTAAGGAGCAGAGCTGTAGAATTCTGATCTCTCAGAGAGAATGCAATCTCAGAGCAGTTGTCTGAGAGGCAAAGAAAAACGGGACTAGGTTAACAAGTCTGTCTGTGAACACTGCTATGAGCCCAAAACCAAAAAGGAGAGGTATCAGAAAAGGCCAGACTCTGTTGGACAAAAACACAAGGAATACAAAAGATGATTTGGAGGGGACAAAGACTATCTCCCACCATTGGATATGGATTATCACCAGTTCCTTAATGCGGAGAAACCTAAAGATAAATATCAGAATTCTGACTATTATGTCATTAGTTTATATAGAAGTGCCAAATAGAAACATAACTCTAATCATAGAATATGGGTTTAGTCATGAATAAATAAATCCTTTAGTCATTCTCATAAAGTTTCTACTTAAAAGCCCATGTAAATATTATACATAGATGCTTGCACTGGGCAGCTTTATAGACAAAATTCTGGTTTCCAAAGTAACCCAAACCAAATAAGTGATCCCTTTTCAGAATTCTGTGTTCAAGTGGCTTCTTTCTTCCTTCCTCTCTTTCTTCCCTTTCTTTCTTCCTCCCTCCCTCTCCTTTTCTTTCCTTTTTCTTTTCTTTTCTTTTCTTTTCTTTTTTCTTTTCTTTCTTTTCTTTTCTTTTCTTTTCTTTTCTTTTCTCTTTTCTTTTCTTTTCTTTTTCTTTCTCTCTTTCCCTCTTTCTTCCTCTTCCTTCCTTCCTCTCTTTCTTTCTTTTAAATTTTCTGTATACTGCATGTTGTTCTCTGAGTGTGGTTATTATAAGACTTGACTTTAAAAGTTTTGTCTTTTTTTTGGTATTGTCTTAAAATGATCTATTGATGATGGACTAGTGAAGTCTTCAAGGTTAAATGCTTTATGCAAAAGGAACCAATGAATTAATACAAATGATAATACTGAGGTTGAAAAGGGTGTGTGTGTGTGTGTGTGTGTGTGTGTGTGTGTGTGTGTGTGTATGTGTTGCCAGAAAGTTAGGGTGACTGGTTTATGAAATATAATTTAAAACAGAATAAAGGCATTCTAGTAATTAGAATATTTCACATCACATGGGAATTCCTTTGCCTATTAAGCTAGAAGGTGCCTGTATTATATATATAAAAACACAACACCTGGAGCCTGTGGTTTCTTGGGTAAACTGTGCTTTGATTACATGGTGAAGTATATTCTGTTTGCTTTTCCTTGGAAGTTATTGGATATCAAGTAATGCAATAACAGAAAGCTTAGAGCATAAAAAGGAAAAAAATAATCTGAACAGAACAGCAACAAATTTGTTTTACTGTCTATACTGCCCTCTACTTTTTCACCTGTCTCCCCATTTTTTAGTCCTAATTTTCATGACTTCCATATCTTCATTTCCTCCTCCTTTTTTTTGTTACCTAACTCTTGCCAGACTATTTGAACTGGCATGTTTGGTGAAAACAGGTTCCCAGGAATAAGAATGAAAGGAAGTTAACATCTCCTGTGTGCAGGACACTTTACATAGATTATTTCATTTATGCCATACAGGAATTCTATGTGGTTGGAATTATTATTTCTACTTTACAGATGAGGAAACCAAAGATCATAAATGTTAAGTGAATTGTCTAAGGCTAACAGTACCAAGGGAGGGAGCCAAGAGTCCATCCAGAATTGATCTGAATACATTTCTGATCTGACTACATATGCTATTGTATACCAAAGCCTGCTACTTTTCTAACACCTTTGAGTTAAATCAGTCTTACAGCATTTCCGCTTGTAATCCTTGACTTCTCCATGATGTCCAAGGGGTCAATATCTGAATTGGACATCAGGGAACCAGAGCAACCCCTATAGACTCTGTGTGTGGTTGCAACAGCTTTGAACACTACTTTGAAGGCAATATTAAACGTTGATTCCACAGAAAGAGCTATTTATTGAGTCACTGCTGGAGTCACACCTTGGATTTTCTTTGGTGGTCTTCCTTTTAAGTAATGACAAAGTAAGGCCTAGTTTATTTTATGAGAACTTAGAAAGTCACAGCACAGGGTGGTCTTAAGTTTCAGAAAAGTTTAGCTTTTGTTAAATAGGTTTTTCCAATCCTTAAAGTCACACTTCTGTGCATAAACAAAAGTATTAAGAGTCATATGTTTTCAATGGGCAGTGAACTCCTCAGTAAGCACTCCTGGTCATTTGCCTTTCAGTCATGGTAACTGAGGAGGTTCGACCTGTGCTGAACTCATCATGTTTGAAAATTAGCTGCTCTCTGCCAATTTTTTCTTAGATTTAACTTTTATGGATTTAAGAAGTTACCAATAGCTGTATTAGCAAGTTCCGCAAACTTGCTACTTTCTGATTAATTTTTCGCTTCAAACACATGAGAACTGACTGTCTACATTCCAATATGTATTTCCCTAGGCATAACTGGCTGAAAAGAATTAAACTCAACTAATATATTTTTTTTTCCTTTTTGGCTTGAAACATTCCCAAGGCTTTGTGAAATATGGGCTCAGGCTATGTTTAATGGTCAAAATTTAAAAAAAAAATATTTAAATATATATTAAGTTGCAGAGTCTGATGATAATTATAGCATACACCTACTAAATTTGGTGAATTTGGGTTTTATTTGAATAAGTTCAAGTAATTATTAACTTAAATGCTTTATAATATTTAGTCATGATCAGTAAGCTAGGTGCTTTCTTTATTTACTCCCCATTAAATATTGTAACAAATAGGAAATAAAACAGTAGACAAAAATACTTCCTTTTCAAAAGATAGAGATATTACAGATTTTAACTTGATTGATGATTGCATTTAACTTTTCAAGTGAATTAATAATTATAAATGAAATGCACCTTTGTAAACAATATTTTATTATGTGTATTTCCTAGTAAGATTTTTTTTAGTTCAATAAAATGCATGTAGGTAATTAATTCTCACAAAAGTACTTTCAATAAAATTTCTCATTTGAGATAAGTATCTCTTGCCATCAGAGCTCAATTAGGAGAGAAAAACAACACTGTAATTTGAATAGAGAAGGTTTAATGTAACATATTATTAACTATATCAGGGATTAATGAAGTGTGGGGTTGGCCAGTACGAAGTGAAGAGAACTCTAATGAATATAGGAACAACAGATATAAGAAGTAGTCACTACTCCTAAGTGTGAGATAGACACTCAGTGAAGAGTCCCCATTCTCCTAAGGCTGAGATCCAGGTCTTGGAGAGAGCATAGGCATGGCTCACTGGATGGCAAAAAAGTCGTGGTGAGTGTCACACTGGTGTAATGTGCTAGAAATCTACCCTGTGGTGTTCTGGGGAAAGCTGTTCACAGGGACATTTCTCATCAGAACTACTCTGAAGTGGCACATGAGGTGTGTGCAAAGGAAAGCTGCTGGCTGCTGGGAGCTGCTGGCCACTCAGCACTGTAGGAGCCTGGTGCAGGGGGAGCTGCCTATGCTGTGAGAGCCTGCCTCATGAGAATGTGGAAACCAGGAAACGGAACTGTTTTCCTTCTGCTATGTCTCTCCAGTGTCGTGAAGCTGAGAGGGCTTCAAGGTCAGCTGGCAAAGAAAAAAAAATATGTAGAGGGTCTAGATCCATTTTCACAGAGCAAGCAAAAACAGTGAATCTTAAGTAGGGAGGTATTAATAACTGGCACAGTATTAGATTCTTAAAATGATTACATTATGTTTTAATTTAATATTGGCTGTAGCTATATCAAATATTGTTTTGACGTGGACATAATTACATATTACCATAGATCCATTTATAGGAGCAGATTTTATTTTAAATGGTTCTTGGAAATCAAGATTCATGCAAGATGGTACTGGTTCAGTAGTGAAACTGCCTTAGTTCCTGGCACTGTTCCTGCCAGCTGTGACCTTGGGCAAGGTTTTTAACCTTTATGTACCCATTTCCTCACCTGTAAAATAGTATCAAAATGGGTTGTTGAGGGGGTTAAATGAAGGTAATGTATATATAGCACTTAGATCTGTGGCTGGTACAAGGTAAGTTCTCAAAATAGCTACTGTTTTTTTTATTAAGATTTTATATTTATCAAACTGGGAGTTTAAAATTTTTAAATAATTTTATATAAACATAATTTATTTTCCAAGTAAAATCCTTTGGGAGCCGAAAGTATTTAGAAACTCATGAGGCTCTGGTCTGTTCTTTAGTTCATGTACACAAGCTGATCGACAACGACTATGGATGTAAATGGGAGTGGATGGTGGCTCCAAATGAGAATTACATTTTTGAATGTCTTAATTTCAATGCTGATTAATCAGAATTCAGAATAAATATGCTGTAAATAAATGTAACTTTTAGTTAAGGGTGATGTAGTTATATTGATACCTGCTGTTAAAATACTTCCTAGGAGAGGTGGTTCAAATGGCGGTTGTAGGGAGATCCTGAACTCAGAACCCACAGACCCAACAAATATACAGCTACATCTGAAACAGATCCCTCCAAAAAGAACCTGAGAACCAGGTGAACACCTGATCCACAAAGGATCACACAGAGACAGGTAGGAGAAGCAAAGACACACTCTTGCCAAAAACTCCACCCCCTGCACAGTGACCCATAATCTGGAGGGATCTCAAAAAACAAACAAACAAAAAGAAAACAAAAATATAAATGGAGCTTGTACCTAAGAAGAAGCAGGTGGATAGAGAATAGGAGGGATAAAATGGCAAAGCACGTTATGGAAGAATACCAGGAGGGAGGTGACTTGTGATATGATAGGCTGTTGAGGAATATTATGAACGACAATTGTCATTTTGCCATTTGCAATTATTTTTGCATTTCCTGGAAGGTGGCCAACATATTTATTAATTATGACTAATAAATGTATGTGTTAGCAACCTCGCATTTGGTTGTTAGATAACCTTAGTACATATTTTCAAAGACCTAAAACAGCTTGCTCTGATTCTTTAGTATTCTTATTGTTGCCACTTGGAAACCAGTTCCCTGGTTTTTCTGCACCTTTAACCAGCTCTTCATGACCTACATTGGTGTCCACAGAATCTCCCCCACTCTCTTTCCATGCAATGGGCATCACACTGTCGTCTGTGGCTGGAACCCCACCTCCAACCACATAGTTTTCTAAAAAATTCTTTTTTTAGATTTCACCTCACCCACTAATGACTTCATGTTCATCAATCATTTAGCAATGTGGTAATAGAAGAATGTTTTCATTCTTCCAAATATCGGCGTCAGTGCTTAGATTATTTTCCACAGTGTTTATGTCATCATACCTTGGTTTGGAAGGCTGGAAGAGAGTCATGATATTAGGGGAAGGGAAAACCATATTAACTGACACTCTATCATAAAAATGGAAGAGCTTGTGCATATTTGGTATATTATTGGCAGAACTTTAAATTCACAGTTATGGGAAGCAATATATATTTATTCTTTTGGCTAGAACATTTATTAAAGCAGTCTCAAAAGAGATCTACCATGATCCATACTTTCATATATGTCTGCCAAGGAAATATGGCCTCTTGGTACCCTGCATTTTGTAGAATGGTAAATAAGCCTGGCTTAAATACCCTGTCAACTGCACTGCCCTAAAGTTGAGGTCATTTTGGTTTGGGCCACCTGAAAACTTGTGCTCTTTCTCCATTGGGTATTTTCACCAAGGCAATTTCTTCCAACCAGTTTCATTAGAGGCTGAATGTTATTTTAACCTTCTTTATGTGTTTCTTTAGCTTGGGAGGATAACATATGTATGAGGTTATGGTCTAAAGATGCTGCCTTTCCAGTTTACTTCGCATTATGTAAAGTTATATGGGCCTCCTTTCAAATTAAAACAAAATTGCTGCATGATGAAAATTATTTCTGTACCTGAGTTAGTAATTTGGCAACTATAGCTTTAGAGACATGTTCTTCTACTCTAACATCTTCACAATATTCACTATTTTTTCCACTCATGATTTTACATGGACTAAAGCACCTATTGAAATGATTTTACAAATTATTTTTTCTAATTTCTGATAGAAAATAGGGTAGAATCATTCACATCATAGAGATATCAGCAAATTTGCTGTTGTTCTCGTAATTTATCTAAAACGTACACTTTGTCCCTAATCACTAACAGTACACTGCAGCAAAAAGGAACTAGTGAAGTGTGTGTGTGTGTGTGTGTGTGTGTGTGTGTGTGTGTGTGTGTGTGTGTGTTTAGAAGAAAACTTGCTAGCGCTATCCTGAGCTCTTTCCTGTCTCACTAGGATATCTCATAGCTACCTGCTTTACTCAATATCATGCTTGGGCAATGACTTGATTCCCATCACAACGTCTATGGGTTGATTTTATTTGCAAGAATATTTTTCCAAGAAATACATTTCATGATTTTAAAAGTTTCCCTATTTATGATCAAAATGAGAAAAATAATTAACTACATTGAAAAGTGGATACTTCTTAGCAGGTTAGGTTACATCTAGTGAACCAACCCCATGGTATATTCAGTTGTAAATTGTACCTAAGCCTAAATCAAATTATTATGTAGTTTCTGGCAAATTGTGAAAACCACAAAATATTAATTCCACGAATATAAAAGATTAATATATAAGGAAATGTAAGACAAGATGTACTACTCCCGTAGCTCTGACTCAGGCAAAGTATTTAGGCATGTATTTACTACTCAACATTTGATAAACTTTAGTCCTTGAGCATCAACTGTATGTCCAGAACTGTCACTGACCTTTCAGGGTTTGAAATACAGTAGAAAAGTTCATTCTGCCCCTTAAAGTCTTTACAATAAAATGTCTTCCATTTTTTCCATTCCACAAATATTTGTATTTTTCCCCCAATTTAAGTGGGTGTCTAAGAAAGTCCAAATAAAGGAACAATTTATTAAATACCCACCATGGAGAAATCACTTGCAACCTTAGTGATGGAATTTTAGTTCTCTGTTCAAAGGATTGTCTTTGTCATCATCATTGTTTTCAACATCATCATTGCCTCTGTGCTCATTATTTCTATGCTTCTTATATATTCACATGCCAGGCTCATAGAAGAACTGATCAAATCGCATAAGGTTGGTTTACAAAATCAGTAAAGTATCACAGTTAAGACTACTGGCTCTACATACGGACTCCACAGCCAATAGCCTTAACTGTTCCATTGTATTGTAATTTGGAGGTAATTTGTCTAGCTACTTCTAGGCTTTACATTTATGCCTTTAGGAAATGCTGATGGGCAAGACTCCCCTAGCCATTGCCATTGGTAAGAATCATTTAAACACTATCAGTAACAATGGTCTCTGTTATGAACTGAATGTTTGTGTCCCCTCAAAATGCATATGTTGAAATTTAATCTCCAAGTGATGGTATTTGGAGGTGGGGCCTTTGGGAGGTAATTAGGTCATGAGGGTGGAGCCCATGAATGGGATTCCTATCCTTAAAGAAGAGGCCAGATGGGTAGCTTGCCCTCTGTCTGCTATGTCAGGATAGGAGGAGAAGTTGGCAGTTTGCAACCCAGAAGAGGGCTCTCACCAGAACCCAGCTATGCTGGCACCCTGATCTTGGACTTGCAGCCTCCAGAACTGTGAGAAATAAATTTCTGTTGTTTATGAAGTACCCATTCTATGGAATATTTGCTGCAGCAGCTCAAGCTGACTACAACAGTCTCTAAATATAAATTGTATATTCTTTGTGTTACAGAGAGCTAATGCAGAATTTGGAAAAATTTATGTGTCAACACGTTTGTAGAGATTTTAAAGCTAAAATTGGCTGAAGTTCCTGTCTACATCTTTTGATTAAGTATAATTTTAGACAAAGTTAAAGCAGGGACAGGAAATTTTTTTGGGGGGGAGAAGAAAATATTTATACTCGTGATAAAATCGTATCATTTGTAAGTGATGATGTGATCTCAGGTAATTTATATCTTTTTACATTTCAATTTACATATTAATGATAGTTAAATAATACAGAGTATCAAGACTTTTTTATTTCAAGTTGTTCATTTAAACATGTATTCAATATTTTCTTATCAAAAATATGTTGAGTTTCCTTTATCGGCCAGGTGTTAAAGGTACAAAGATGAGTAAGTCATTTGTCCCTGTTTCTAAGAAATTCAGTCCAGTAGGAATAAAAATAGTTCTACAGATGGGAAATGTTTGAAGTTTTGTGGGTGAAAAAGAAGAAAGAAAGAAACTTCCTAAGAAAGTCAGGGAAGTCTTCAGAGGAGAGGCGAGATTTGCCCTTAATCTTCAGGGTCAGGGAGAAGGAATAGAATCCCAGACGAAAGGAACGGTGGGCAAAGGTATGGGAAGAATGGGTATTTTTGAGGAGAAATGAGAAACTTGAGCAACCTGGGGAAGGGGAAAGTGAAGAGCAGGATAGTGTGATAAGGGAAGAAAATGAAAGAAATACATGGTGGGGTGCCTGGGTGGCTTAGTTGGTTGAGTGTCAGACTCTTGATTTCAGCTCAGTTCATGATCTCAGGGTCGTGGGATCAAACCTGGAGTTGGGATTGGGCTCCATGCTCAGTGGGGAGTTTGCGTGAGATCCTCTCCCTCTCCCTCTTCCTCTCCCTGCCCCTCTTGTGCTCGTGCTCTCTCTTTCTTTCTCTATAGAATAAATAAATAAATAAATAAATAAATAAATAAATAAATCTTAAAAAAAATAAGAAAGGGATACACGGTGAAAGATTTTGTTAGCTAGATGAGAAAGTCTGACCTTGATCCTGCAGATAATGAGGAACCACTACAGGTATTTAAGCACTATGATGATTTTTTAAAAAAAACTCCCTGCATTTAAAATGTAGTACATAATCTCTTTTATATCCTGCCTTAATTTTGTTTAACTGGCCTGCTATTGGAGTCCTCAGAGTATCACTATTTTTATACTCTTCAGGGCCTCATTGACCCTTTCTTGACTCTAAATTGCTTCCATTATAAACTGCCTTTAAGTCCATGCCAATTGTGCCAAAGTGAACAGATATGGTTAATGTAATCCCTGAAGGGAACTCACTCATGAAATGTAATGGATATCCCTGAATCATTTGGTTTGAGAGTCATGCATTTACATTAACTGTGTAATTGCCACACTTGGGCTTCAGTTACTTCGTCTGGCTCTACATAGCTGACGATGGCTAATATCACATGAAACATGGGAATACCTAGGAGGATAAAAACTTAAAATTAAGAAATGCGGAGAGGTCCAACTGGTCAAACTGAGTTTCTGGGGACATAATGAATTTTGAAAGTTACTTGTAAAACTGACTTAAATATTTTTAGAATATTATGCCATTTTTGGATAACGTTCTCTGGGTAAGACATCAAGTATCATTTTACTGAGTTTCCAAGGCTTTGAAATAATCTTAACATTCTTGCATATTGTAAAATACTTGGATTATTGATATTTGAAAGGTATCTCTCCCAGGACTTGAAGGTTTACTTGGTTCTCTAGTTTGAGACAAAATATTTCATACCTTCTTTCTTAGTCCATTGTCCTTTAAATGAACTTGTTAAGAATATGTATAATTATAACTATTGGCTGTTGATTAGAATAACTAAATTTAATTAGGATGAAAACATCTTTTTAAAATGAACTGATGGTTCATGGTGATGAATAAAATATCTACACAATTTGTTCAAAGTTGGGCTGGAATACGAAAAGAAGATAATTAACACATATGAATATATAATACACACTATATACATTTAATATAAAACATACATTAGACAATTTAGAATTCCACAAGCAATGAAACACGAATCCTCTGAGGCATTAAAAGTTGTTTCATAAAAAAATACCATAATCAAGTAAGTCTGGCAATGCTGAATTATTATTTTACTCCCCCTTTCTTAGAAAACATTAACACTTATTAGCTCTTTAAGGTCTTCTAGATGTTCTGCCATAAAGAAACCCATTGTTTAACCTAACGCTTCCAAAACTTATTTGTGTTTGGAAACTCTCCTCTCCCTAGAATGTTTATTAATATCTCATGGGACTCTAGTATTCTAAGGAACATTTTCTGGGAAAAGTTGACATAGACTATAAGTAAATATAATTTATTATATACACAGAGGTGCACACAATAAACACAACACATTGCCCCTGATGAAATAGAGCAGGCTGTCTTGACATAAGCTGTATATTTTGAAGTTTTACAAAAGAAGTGATCTTCTTTTATCACGTAGTCACATCACTCTTCCCACCCTCCACACCCCTCCAATGGCCAATTTCCTATAACACTCCCTAAAGCTACTTTTGCCTGTGGTCAGACAAGCTAAGTTAAGTTATTAAGATCCCTTGTAATGAAAACCCTGTGCTCAGCATATTTTAACTTGTGTTACAGCAAGGAGCTTCTTTTGGTGGCTGTAAAACACCCCTAAGCCCTGAAACCCTAGCATGCTGAAGTAGATAATGTCACCATTAACCATCAGAGGATTGTTTTCTCAATGCTACGTTACCTCTGCCCATGTTGAAGAAGGCATTAGTTTTCAGGGCTCACTGTTCTTCTTTGGCCTCATGCTTTTTCAGCATTGTCTGCTCTGATGACATTTCTTCACTTTGGGTTTGATCATTTCAGGCTTAGGGTTGTGCTTCCCCAGTCCATGGGAACTCAGGTGCTGAAGTCCACTCTGTATCTCCTGAAATTTAGAAGAATCTAAAGGCTTTTTTTTAATATCGACATATCTTCCAAGGTTTTTCTATGAACTCCTTCAGCAAGCATTTTAGTGCTGACTGATTTTTGAAACTATTAGAGGTGAAATATGGACTATTCAAAATGTTCTCATGGTCTAATTACAAAGCGTGCACATACCAACAATCACAGTTCTGGGTGATAATAAATATGATGAAAGTAGGCACAGGAAGCAGTGTTATCTCACAGAAGAGTCATAGTCAAATGCCCTCAGATTCTTTGCCTTTTTCCCTCCACTGTACACCTGGAAAAAAAAGTCCATCTTTCTTGTCTCTTCTGGACCCAAACCACTATTGAAAGTAGTGGATCACACAACTAGGCTAATGGATTCATTTAAAATTTGTGACTATATACTCCAAATAAGGTCTCAACAATGCTCAGTAGTTCACATCCAAGTTTTATTGAAACAACTGTCTACGCACTCTGCCTGTACCTCCTCACTCTTCTTCACTTTTCAATCCCCTCCAATCTGACTCTGTTCCCATATCTTTTTTTTTTAAAGATTTTATTTATTTATTTTACAGAGAGAGACAGCCAGGGAGAGAGGGAACACAAGCAGGGGGAGTGGGAAAGGAAGAAGCAGGCTTTCAGCGGAGGAGCCTGATGTGGGGCTTGATCCCAGAATGCCAGGATCATGCCCTAAGCTGAAGGCAGACACTTAATGACTGAGCCACCCAGGAACCCCTCTGTTCCCATATCTTCATCGATGCTGATCTTTATGTCATTGAAACCAATAAACTCTTTTTCTGTCCTCATTTTACTAGACCGGTCAACAACCTACAATATGACATCAGAGCCCTCTTTGGCCTTGGCTTCTGTGTCTTTCTACTGATTATTATTCTACCACACTGGCCATACCTTCTTTTATTTTTCTTTGGTGCTCTCTCTAATGGTTGTTATTTTTCAGGACTTGGCTCTCCCTTTTTATTTGGCTGAACTTTCTCATTATGTAATCTCATCTATTTCCATGGTTTTATATTTCTCTGTTGTGTTGTGACTCCTTTGAGCTTCAGAATCATATCCAACTACCTGCTTGAATATATTTCATCACCATCTCAGTTTGGGAAGTATGACGAAGTGGCCTCATTTGGCATTCAACTCCACTCACTACAGGTGTAGGAAGTCTTCCGTCCAGACCACCATTTCCCCACTAACTATCCTGAGCTTTCTCAAGTATTATGAGTCACTGGGATATTGAAAAATGATTTGTGTATTTGTCCATATGGGGTAAGTCAGAGAAGAGTCAAGCAAAATCTGAAGCACCAACAGGTGTCGCTCCTGCTGAGCAGTGGCTGGGAGAAGTGCCAGAAGCTATTGAAGAGATGCCTTTATTAGACACTGATGAAAAGAACAGCTTGCATAACCTCTGGGCACAAGGGATGGACAGTGATTGCATAAAAAGTAGGCCAGGGCACTCATCGGATGATGACTTCCACATGGTTCCTAGGTATTTTAGCAATGCTCCTCAATGTGGCCCTTTGCTAAGCTAGTCCCTTTTCCTGTCCATGTGGCCCATTTAGGTCTAGCCCTCCTGACCTGTACCACCAACCTCTCTACTCTCATCACTGCCATCTCTTTGTTCCTTTTCATCTCAGGGAATATCTTCTTTTCTGGATATTGGGAAGGGGAATAGGATTGCAGGGGTGGATGAGGGGATGGTAGAGCAAAGGCCTGATCTGCCTAATGTCTCTCTCAATCATTTTATCCATGCTAGGAATCCTTTCATGTTTTAAAAGATCCAAAGCCAAGAAGTCTCCCTCTTTTCTCTGGATTAGACAGTCAGATCCTTACCTTAATTCAATTGAGTACAGAATAACATGGTTGTTTGAATAGAGCTTGGGAAGGGGGAAAGGAAACGCCAGAAAATATATCAAACTGTTATCTCACCAAGATATTTCTTTAGTCAGCTCCAGCTCCTATAATAAGATACCATGGACTAGGTATCAACTAGGCTTAAACAACAGAAATGTATTTTCTGACAGTTCTGGAAGCTGAAAAGTCCAAAATCAAGGTTCAGTTCTGGATGAGAACTTTCTTCCTGGTTTGCTGTCTTCAGGAGGCCTTGCTGTCAGGAGGAGGGAGGGAATAAGGGAAAGAGAGGAGGGAGACAGAGAGAGGGAGGGAAAGAGAGAGAATTTAGCAGGACACCGGTTTTATAGATCACCCCCACCTTTACGACCTCATTTAATCCTAACTATCTTCTTAAAGGTCCTATCTCCAATATAGTCATATTGGGAGTTAGGCCTTCACCGTATGGATGGAGTGGGAGGACATAGTTCAGTCCATTAATATGTCTAATAGGAATTTCAAGTTTTAACATGTCTTAAAACAAATCACCTCATTCTCCCCAAACCCCACATGCTCATCCACCAAGACTTCCTATCATAGTCTTTTTTCTCAGATTGAGTAATCAGCACAATTATCTGACCACTTGTTTTAGCATAAAACTTGGAGCCATTTACTCCTGACTCTTCTGATTTTCGTATTCTGTATATCAGACCCCAAAGCAAGACGGTGCCTTTTTCTCCATAAAATTCCTTGAATCTCCATCTCTACAATTCATACATTAGTGTATGCCACCATCACCTGGACTGCTAGCCTCCTTAAATGATGTCCCCACTTGCTAATTTTTCCACCTTATAATTCACTCCTACAGCTAGGGTAATTTTATCAAAATGTCAATCAAATTATTACACCCACCTGAATGAAACCTTTCAGTGACTCTCATTGCACTTAAAATACAGTCTAATTGCTTTACTTTGGCCTACAAGACTCTGGTAAAATCTTTGGATGTTAAAGGGAAGATGTTTAGATGTTACCAAAATTCAACTGGGGGAAGAAATGCTTAGATCTACTTTGTGAGAAACAGCAAAGTGGAAGCGGAGAGATGATAGCTGGAGAAACACAGCTGGTGACAAGAAGAGATATATAGAGTCTACTGATACAATCCAGAAGGGAAGTTATAAAATTAAAAACTAAGGTAGATGGTATTGACATGAGGCAATATATTGAAGAGTACTTATGAGATGTAGAAAAAAAAAAAAAGGCCATGCTGAACTGATGTAACAATGGAAGAGACAGTAATAGAGCGGTCTCCTCCCGAGTGCCTAAGTGCATTGCAGGTTCATTCACTTAGAGGTGTAGGAGGAGGAAAGATTTGTAGAGGGATCGATAAGTTCCTTCTGACACATGCTAAGTTTGAAAGTCTATGGAAAAATCACTGGGCATCTGGATATATAGATTTCTGGGACCTAAGGAGTAAAGATTTAGTGTAAAGGTGTAAAGAATCAGAGGGGTTTCAAAGACCAAAGATTGGAATCCTTAATTGCACACTGTTTCAGTGTATAGTGGAAGAAGAGGAGTCCATGGAAGAGATGGAGGAGAAGTGGATAGAAATGTGAGTGGAAAACTGGTCTATCAGAACCCCCTAGGGAGTGAGTAGGAGATGATGGCAAATGTTGCAAAAGAAATAATCAAAAAGATAGGAACTGAAAATTGTTTTTTGGGTTTGCCGCCAGAAGTCATTAGTGGCATTTTGAGAGCAGCTGGGAAGAAGTTGAAGTGACAGAAGGTGGATTACAGTGTTTTAAGGATAGAATGAGGGTTAGTTTATTTTCAAGAAGCTTGGTTGAAAAGGAAATGACAGAGCTAGAACATTACCTAGTGCGGGCCATACAGTCAAAGGAAGGTTTTGTTTTATAAATGCGTTTTCTTTTGGGTTTTGTTTTTTTGCAATTAGAAGAGAAGGAATCATTAATTATGGAGACACTTGTCAACTAATGCATCGACTAATAAATAGTAAACTACAATAGGATAGTAGATGGTAGGGGGAGGAGGAGCCTTTGTCGAGTAAGACAACACATCTCTTCAAACTTGTCCTTGTCATCTACCAATCAAAAGCATGGGATTAATGCATGTATTTTATTTCTTGTTGAACAGAACTTTATGTTTTCTATGAAGTTAAAAAGTGACTGATGTGTTTGTATGTGAGTGTTTTATCTCCAAAATGCCTAAATTAATTTTGTTTTTGATTTTGTATGGCATATGACTGATTTCTTTCCTTGTTGATGGGTGGTCCTGGAGAGATAAAATTTGACTACACCCTGCAGTGGCATTATATTCTCCCTGACCTTCTTCCTATATAAACTGAAGTCTATTTTACTCTTACAGTTAAACCATAAAAGTTTCAAAATACATTGCCACTTCTGTGCTGTTGATCATGCGAGTCCTAATCATTCCAGCTACAGCATGTTTTACTTTGCTTTATTTTTTTAAATAGACCTCTGACATCAATTCTTTTCTTCACAATTCAGTTTATTTTTATTTGAACAACTTAGCTTGTAATAGGAGCAATTGAAAAACTCACCTAATTGAAATTCACAGATCATAAAGTTTAATTCAGTAGTAAGGTTAATTTTCCTCCAAGCTATTGAATGTCAGTGATTACTTTTTCAGTGGGAGTGAAGACAAAAGCCAAACAGAACTTTTCATCTCTTTTATCATTAGCCTAAACTATCCCCAGTCAAAATACTAAAGTGAAAGCCCTAGGAAAAATCCTCAGTATGGATCAAAAGTGCACTCTTGTAGGTGGCAAAGATTCTATTCTCAATAATTATGAGATGCTGAAGAAAGTGTTAAATGTAATCTTAGAAGAACTAAATGGATAGGGCCTGATCATCTTAGAAGTAGTTCACTGCTTAGAGATTTCACCAGTTGATGTTAATTCCAATTCGCCGGTTCTGGTGGTCTGAAGCATTACACGTGCTTTTGCTTTGGGGAAAGGGAACGGTTTAAAGGAGAGAATGCTTGAGAATAGACACCTCAGAATTTCCTTTCTGCTTTGTGAGTATCATCCAACCATGCTAGAGATATTTGGCCACGGAAACAGACTATGCATTTGTCTTAACACTTCCCAAACAAAACTTGGATACATTACAATGAGCTTTATTTTTAAAAGATGGAGGTACAGAAATATTTTGCTAAGGATGGAATTAAGGTACCCACATCCCACTGTCCTCGGTAGGCATAACCTGCTACTACATTGTGGAAAGCTGTGGGAATCTTCAGGTCTTTCCCCCCTCTTTTCTTTATGCCTTAGTTGAAATTACATGGTGTCTAAGCTTATTCAGGCTTATTTATATGTTTGCGTAATTAAATTTGTTCATCTGTAAAATGGCAATAATAATACCACATAGTCCACAGGGCATTTTGAAAATTAAATGAGATTGATCCATTTATAGCAATTAGAATTACCCAGCACAGCTGGGTGCAAACACTCAATAAGTATTGGCCATTATTATTCATTATTCACTTATGCAATGCATATTTGTTAACCACAGGTCATGTTCAGGGTGCTGTGGTGACATAGCATTCATTTATTTATTCATTCAACTAATATTTACTGAGCACATATGATGAGTTGGGTACTATACTAGAAGCTGGGGACACAGTAGTGATTAAAATAAAGTTCAGGCTCTGAACTTTGGGATTTTATAGTATAAGGGGAATGAGAGATGATAAACGAATAAGTATAGAGTATAGAATATAATATCGAGAAATAAGGCTCTGCAAGATAAATTGTATAAGGTACAATAGTAAGCAAGATAGACATAGACCTTACACTCACTAGTTAAACTGTAAAAAGACAGACATGGGAGTTTAAAATTAAGGGATGGAGCAGTTCTAAATGGTGAAAAGGTCTAAAGAGTAGCTATGGTTATGGGTGATTGAAATGAGGTTTATTGCGGGGGGGGGAAGGTGGTCATTGAGGTTGCAAAGGCCAAGAGTCTGTGAACTTGGGAGTTAAATTGTTCATCCATACATATCCTAATTTGCATTGACCTATAATCTGGGACAGCCCTGGATGAGAACCTCCTTAAGTCAGAACATCGATATTATTATAAATACAAATACAAGATGTTGGTCCAGATTAGAAATACATTATAACGGAAAAATGTTTGGTTTATAATTAAGGCATTCCCATCCCAGAATTGTAAGAGTTTTGTTTTTTGTTATCCTTTGTTTTTTAAGTAAAATGACATGGTTTTTAATAGGCATCTTGAGGACTTGATTGCTCAAAAAGACCATAAGAACTCCATATATTTGGGAGACTGATAAGCTGATTTCCTTCAGAAAAATACATTTGCTTCAAGTTTATATGATAATTAACCCCCAGTTCAGCATCAGCCCTAACAGCATTCTTGGCCAAGCAGGTTGTCAGAAAGGGTTATATAAGAAGTTTTAGATTACCTGGGGTGCCTGGATAGTGCAGTTGGTTGAGCATCTGACTCCTGCTTTCAGCTTAGGTCGTAATCTCATGGTGGATCAAGCCCCGGGTTGGGCTCTGCCCTTAGCCCAGTCTGCTTGAGATTCTCTCCCTCTCTCCCTTTGCCCCCCCCTCGTGTTCTCTCTCTCTTTCTCTCTCTCTCCCTCTAAAAGCTTGCTTTCTCATTTCACAGCTGCTTTCATCTTTGTCTAATGTTACCAAGAAAAAGAAGAAATGACCTATCATAGAGCTTGATTCATGGAAGGGAGGGATCTAATAAAAAGAAAAAAATGGTGTGAAACCATAAATAAAAAACACATAGATTGTGAAAGCTGTTCTTTTTAACGCTTTGGAGATGTTAATAATTTACTTTGCTGTGTCTTATTCAATAGGACATTTTGAATAACAATATGGTGCCAGTTATATTACAATGACATTTTGAGACTAATCATTGAATGTTTTTTTAAAAGTAATTTAATTTTTAAATGTAGAAATGCTGAACTCTTTAAAAGACAGCATTCATTTTTTTCAGTTTTTCAAACTAGAAACTTAGAAACTAAAAAGTTATTACAGAATCCTCATGCAGGGTAAGTTATCATATTGCATTGCCTGGGGAAGCACACACTGTATGCTTTGTACAGTTGACATTGCTGAATGCCTGCTGGGTGAAACAAATCGGTAAGAGAAACCATGGAATTGCCACTTTCCAAAGCTACAGTAATTCATCAAATTCAAACCTGAGTTACAAATATGAAGATCAAGTCAGTATCTTCTCTGTAAAACTGTACCTTTTCCTTAAAAATGAAAATACCCACAGATATGGCTGGGCTTGCCATTTTTCTTATATTCCAGTATCAGCTGTTGAGTATCAGCATAAATTAGTAATCAAAGGTCTTCTATGTGAATGTTTGGCAGCAACAGAAAGGCTGCTGAAATATTCAAAGGATTGAATGTCTTCTTTGGAATCATCCTCTGAAACAACTGTTGACATTTGTTCTGATGGTGCAAGAGCAATTGGTGAGTAAACCTGTTAACACAAGTCAAAGCCATGACCCCAAACCATATTAGTAGTTATCAATTTCTCTACCACTACATATTGGCAGGAAAAAGAAGGCACCAGTTTTATTTAAGAATGTTCTTCAGGGGCACCTGGGTGGCTTAGTCAGTTAAGCATCTACCTTTGGCTCAGGTCATGATCTCAGGGTCCTGGGATTGAGTCCCTGAGTCAGGCTCCCTGCTCAGCTCAAATAAATGAATAAAATCTTTTTTTTAAGATTTATTTATTTATTTCTTAGAGAGAGAGAGAGCACAAGTTGGGGGGAGTGGCAGGCAGAGGGAGAGGGAGAAGCAGGCTTCCTGCTGAGCAGGGAGCTCGATGTGGGACTCGATCTGAGGACCCTGATCATGACCTGAGTCGAAGGCAGAAGCTTGACCAACTGAGCCACCCAGGTGTCCCAGGAATAAAATGTTAAAGAAAAAAAGAAGAATGTCCTTGAAAGAGCAATAAAAAAATATTTTTAAATTAAATCTTAACTTGGAGTACATGTCTTTTAATATTCTCCATGATAAAATGGGAAGCACGTCTACTGCAAACAGAAGTATGTTTGTCAAGAGGAGTAGCTCTCCGTGATGGTGTCAGTTGTTAAGTTGAAATAGCCACTTTTTTCATGGAACACTATTTGCACTTGAAAGAATGACTGACAGACAAAATTATGGTTGTTTAGATTTAGGTGTTTGGTAGACATTTTATCAAAATAAACAAAATGATTTCTAAAACAATATATTTTTTTAAAGATTATGTAGTAAAATATGCCAACATTTAGAAGACCTGCACAACTCAGTGAACTGATATTTTCTAAATGGTTGATAGGGATGCTACAAAATGGAATATGAATAAATGATTCACTTAAAGTACAAGAGAGACTGATAGACCGTAGTGTCACAGAGCACGTAAAGTTCATTGATGTTGTGGCTCACCTTCAAGAAACTATCACTTCTTGAGTTTTGGTGTACTATGAAAGAAGAATTTCCAGAATTATCCAAAAAGGTATTAAAATAACCCTTTTTTTCATATATATATATATACACACACACACACGTGTGGCTGATTTTCTTTAAATATTTCACAAACAACATATGGCAACAGATTGAATACAGAAACAGATATAACAATTCACTTGTCTTCCATTAAGTCAGACATAAATGAGATTTGCAAAAATATAAAACAACTCAATTTTTCTCAGTAACATTTTTTGTTTAGAAGAAAATAAAGTTACTTTTCTTAAAAACATATTTATGTTAACAAGGAATGTATTTATTTTCATTTTAAAGTAAATTAACAAATAAATATTTTTAAAAAGCCACTGGACATTTTTTCTTACTTAAGGGTCCAACATTCAGTGCTGGTACAGCAAGCTCCAAAATCTTAAATGTCCACCCTTGTGATTAAAACTGTTCAATCCATACGGTGCCTGGGTGGCTCAGTCAGTTAAACATCTGCCTTCAGCTCAGGTCATGATCTCAGGGTCCTGGGATCGAGCCCCACATCAGGCTCTCCCCGCTGTGGCTAGTCTGCTTCTCCCTCTCCCTCTGCCTCTGCCCATGACTCGTGCTCTCTCTCAAATAAATAAATAAAATCTTTAAAAAAAGATAAAGAGAAGAATACCTTCTCTCTTCTATGTCCTATCCAGTGGGATCCATAGGACAACCCCACACCAGCTCTGTTTTGTGAGAACCACACTGGTTCTGGGAACATCCAATTTCCCTTTCCCCTACTATAATGCACCTCACTCTCAATATGGCCATCTCTTTGCTTTCCTGTCAGGCTGTTTGATCCAGCCCTTAGGCTTAATAGGCAAGAGTCACATATCAGTCATTATGCCATTCTGATCACCTCATGGGGACATATCAAGCTCTATGTGATGCTGTAGTTATCTTAGAGTTCAACTGAGTTAGGACATACAAGATGCTCAGTCACATGGTTGGCTGTGGATGTTGACTGTTTGACGGAGACTCAGCTGCGACTATCAACCTGAGTGCCTCCATTCTCCTCAATATGGCTTTTCCTTCTGTCTTTGGCTTCACATAATATGTTGGTTGGGTCAATGGGGTGGGGGAGGAGAGTTTCTTAAGAGCAGGAATTCCAAGAGTAAGGAAGCGGAAGCTGCCAGTCTTCTTAAAGCCTTAGGTCAGAAGTCCCAGAATATCACTTCTATTGCATTCTGTTGGTCAAAGCAGTATATAGCCAGCCCAGATTCAAACGAAAGGGAAATAAACTCTATCTCCTCAGAGAGGAGTGGCATGCACAAACAGGGAAGGAAAGAATTGATGGCAGCCATCTTTGGAGACTGGAAACTGTGGAGTGCAATCGTTCTCAAGAATCCTTTGTTTTCATAAAACTGTGACTTCAAAACATGTTCAGGTTTTATTATATCAGAGAGATTGTGTAGACTTTCTGATTTAACACAGACAATTCTCTGGCAACCAGAATAGACAAATTCAGAAAAGCACAATGCCTTAAGAAGGCTTTTTGTTTGTTTTTGTAACCTGGCGTGGGGTGAAAGAGTGTACACCACCTCACTATATTCTTTATTAATATTAGTGACTAACTTCCAGTAAGTCAAAATGTTTATTTTGACTCTTCCATGCAAAATGTTTATTTTGACTCTTCCAACTTAAATATTTGTATGGGAATTTTTCAGATTCTACTGTATGATTGGGAAACATAGTTTACCAAAAAGAGGAAATGGTTTGAAGACAGTGGTGGATATGTTAAATGCATGTATTAATTACATAAAAAGTAACCAGAAATAATATTACATTTCAATTAAACTCACTTTTTTTTTAAAACCGAGCACAAGTATTATCTGTATAACACCTAGTTAGTAAAGAGAATAAAACCTCATTGAACATATTGCTGGGTCTATAGGATTTAATTTAAAAACTTGTTTTCTTTTCTAGAAGTTAAACTTCATTTACCTAATACTTGACAATCAGGTAGAAGTATATGTTGACCAAATTGTCAGCATTGGCCAGAATCAAAATCCGGGTAGAAACAAATGGCCTGAATTTACTTTATGCAGTTCCCTTTATGGACCAGGCTTATCAGACAAACAAAATCTGACACAGTATAATCTTTGCAGTCCCTGGTCCTTCCTTGATCTCCTCATCTCTGGATTCTTCCTGTATGTTTTAGTCAAGATTTTCCAGAGAAACAGAACCAACAGGGTGTGTGTGTGTGTGTGTGTGTGTATGTGTGTGTGTGTGTGTGTGTATTCATTCACTCATTCATTCATTCATTCATTCACTTATTATGAGGAATTGGCTTACGTGATTAGGGATCCTGAGAAGTCCCACAGTCTTCTGTCTGCAAGCTAAAGACCCAGGAAAGTCAATGGTGTAATTTAGTCTGAGTCAAAAGACTTAAAAACCAGGGGAGCCAATGATTTCTATCCCACTCTGAGGCCAGACAACATGAAATGAGATGTCCCAACTCAAGCAAGCAGACAGATTCCTCCTTTCTGTGCCTTTTGTTCTATTCAGGCCCTGAGTGTATTGGATATGTCCACCCACTTTAGGAGGGTTAATCTACTTTGCTGACTCCACTGATTTAAATGCTAATCTCATCCTATAATACTCTCATAGATATACCCAGAAATAATGTTTAATCTAGATGCCCCTTGGCCAGTCAAGTTGACATATAAAATTAATCATCACACTCTATGCTCCCGCTTGCTGCTATTTGAGCTCACTTCTCTGAATTTTTTTTCCCTTGAATCTTGACACTTTCTTGGGACAGGTTTTAAACATAATTTTCTACCTGGCTTTCAGATCCTTATACATAGCATTAGAGAGTTGCCCTCTGGTTTTATATAACAGAACTTGGCTAACAGGCACTTAGTCTCCTCTGTATCTTCTTCCTCTCTCTCTTCCTTCCCTCCTTGTTTACCTCCTCCCACTTATCTTGTCCCCCCTTCCTCCTTCGTTTATTTCTTTCTTCTTCCTTGTCTGCCTGCCTTCTTTCCCTCCCAAATATCTATTCATGTACTTAAGTGTTCAGAGTACTAATTTTGGTACTTAGGACCCAGTGACCAACAAGATAGACAAGATATCAGCCTTTAAGAAACCTACCCTCAAACACTAAATAAATAGTTTCAAAATTAAGGATTTGACTCTAATTGTAAGTGCTATGAAGGAGGAAAGGATGCAATGAAAGAACGTGATGAGACTCTTGGGATAATCTTGATGGGGGAGCAGTCATCTTCCTGGAGTAAGTGACATTAACATTGAAACCTGAGGAATGCATACAAGTTAGTCAAGTGGACTCTGATGGGAAGTGGTTTTTCAGGCAGAGAGGAACATGTGCTAATGTCCTAGGCAGAGAGACATGGGGTGGGGGCGGGGGTGATTTGAGGATCTTAAAAAAATTCAGTGTAACAGGGGCTTATTAGAGAAAGGAGAGTAGGCAAAGATGAGCCTCCAAAGGATGGTAGGAGCTAAATAACGCAGTGACTTGTGAGTGATGATAAAGCTCCTGCAGGGAATTAGGTGGAGAGGGATTAGGTATTCTGTTTTTTGTTTTGTTTTGTTTTTGATTTTGATACTTGCTTTATTGTGGTAGTCTGAGGGTTTCAGAGGGGAAGGGGGTGGGGATGGGTTAGCATGGCGATGGGTATTCAGGATAAGTATTTTGCCTGCATGGGACTGAATGACCATGCCTGACCATTAGTGTGGGGAGGAAGAGAAATGGAAGTACAAAACTCACAATTAAATGAAACATTTAGATAATCTTGGATTTGTGCTCACTTATTTTACAGCCATTAGTGAATAATAGTTTTAAATCTTTCAAATTGAACACGACTGTGGTTTTGTTTGTTTTTCCTCCTACCTAGATTATGCTCTGCCTCTATTCTTAACATATGAATCCCTGCTTTCTGAATTGAATTCAGAAGCTCGTTTAACTGATACATTTTTGGACTTAACATAAAAGTAACGGAGGATCAAGAGTATAGTACAGTACTGTTTGTAGTTCTCTGTTTATAAGAACACATAGCAATCAATGTTTGCACCCCATGGAAATATGGTTTCAATTTTGTCCTTGAAATATGAGAAGAGATGTGTTGCCAGCACATATTTATTCCTGCAACACATATTCTTATTTCTGAAGTGTACAGATGCCCTATGAAGTTTTGCTTTCAATTTTTTCAAGTTTAGTTTCATTTTAATGTGATGAACACCTGATAAATGATAGCACTTGATACAATGATGAGAATACTAGCTGGAATGATGTGCCCACAGAGATGGCAGATGGACACCAATTGCCCTGAGTCTACTAAGAATATCAACTGCTGCCTTATTTATTGGGATTTATATTTGAACATACTGGCTAACTTTCAAATCTGAGCTTTGCATTGGTTAGAGTCAAAACAAGAGGCCAGGTTTTGAGGCTGGGTTTTTAGAACTTGCATTTTGAACTGTGTAGCTTATCACTGTATTGAATAACATAGCAGAAAAAGGTGATTAACAATCATGACCTTGAAAGTTCATTAGAAACATGACACATGTTCATTTGCCGTAAATTTGAAGTCTTAAGTTTTATCTATGACCAACAATATGGTCTACAAATAGCAAAAGTATGACCAATATTAAATAGACTTTCAAATCAAAAGTCTGTTCTTGGACTTCATGTTAATACTTTCTTTTCTTTTTTTTTTTTAGCGTTTCTGGAGTAATAATAGTATACAATCCAGCATTGACACAAAGAAAACTAAAATATAAAATATATTATTTTGGTGAATTCACTTTGGGACACAAAAGTTCTCTCATGATAAATGGGTAAAGGCCCATCAGAGTTGGCCTTGAATATATTTGGGTTTCCTCTTACCATTATTCAGTCTTACTTCTTCTCTTACATCAACAACTCATTTCATTATTATTTTATTTTATTCACTACATTACCCATATATTTGAAAATCCCAGAAAAAATTCCTTTACTGCATATCCTCAAGTTGGTATCAAATTCACTGTGTGGAAGAAATTAGGAAACATTTAGAATCTGAGTGGATATAGAGGCTTTGTTAAACTTATCCAACACAGTATTTCTATTTCTCTAGGTGTTATGCATTTATATTTCTGTACAATTGGGTATTGATTTTCAGTTAAAATAAAAAAAATTCTCCTCAAATCTAGATTCTCCCATTACTTTGCTGAAGTTGTTTGCATGAAATTCATCAGTAATAGCCTACTCATAAAATCCATTGAATTTCATAATTTTTTTAGTAGTATTTGTCTTTGTTGATCACTTTCCTACCTACCACTTACCTTTTCCCTGCCTCTGTTGTCTCATATATAAATTGGGTTGTTGTTAGATTTAAGTAAGTTAATATATGTAGAAATCTTGAAGTAGTGTTAGCGCATAGTAAGCACATAATCATTTTTAGCTATTATTATTTTGTTACTACTTGCCTTCCTACCATGCCCTACTCTGTGTTTCCTGAAAGCAGAGGCTGAAATCAAACCTGGAACAAAAGTGGTTTTATTGTGAAATGATCCCAGGAAGAAGTAAGGAGCTAGAGGAATAAAACAAGGAAGGAGGAAATGCCAACACGTTTATGGTCATATCTGTGGGAGCTTATGTAACGCATTTTGAAAGTCACTATATTTGTTCATTGTCTCTAATACCCTGTTGGTCAGGATAGCTACATGAATGTTAATTTCACAGTATTTTCAGGTTGAGAAATGGCTAGTGCCAAGCTGGTTCAGCATGTCAGAGAGGGCAAGAATTGATGGAACCAGAGCACAGGCTAAGGTGAGAAACTGTCAGGTTGCAACTGTGCAAAGCTGGTCAAAGACTGCACAGAACGGGTCACTACTTCGCGGCTGTAGTAAGAGGTATGGCCAAGAGTATTTTAGTGTTCAAGAGGTATCTAATATGCACATATTCTGGGATTTTTTCTTACCTTCCTGGCTACTTTTTCTCACTCTCTTCACATTTAGACTCCTCATTTTGTAATTTTTGAAATCAAATTTTGTGGTATAATTCACATAAATAAAATGTACTGATTTTAAGTGAACAGTTGGATGGTTCTGACAAATACTTATACACCTATTTAACCACTACACAAATTGAAGTCATAAATCATATGCAGTTCTCCCCCAAATTCTCTCATGCTTCTTCATAATCAACACCCCCAGCCCTGCCTCCAGGCAATCAGTGATCAATAAAGATGCTCATCATTGTTTTGTATATATTATGGCTATTTTTCTTCTTTTGTGAAATATTTGTTCAAATATTTTGTCTAGTTTTACTTCAGTTTGTTTTCTTGTTATTGAGTCGTAAGAAGTCTTTATGTATTGTAGATATAAGCCCTTCATCAGATGTATGTATTATGAATTTTTCCTATTCTGTGGTTTTTCTTTTTATTTATCTTTAACAATGTTATTCAAAGAGCAAGAGTTTAAAATTTTGATATCAATTTTTTATCATATAGTTCTGCTTTTTTGTATGCAATCTAAGAGACCTTGCCTATCCCATTATAACAGATTTTCTCCCGTTTTCTACTAAAAGTTATATAGTTTCAGTTCTTATATTAGGCCTATGATACATTGCAAATTAATTTCCTATACTGAATGAGGTAAGAGTCAGGAACTAAGTTTTTTTTTTTTTTTTTTTTTTAACAATATGGCTCTTCTATTGTTCCAGTACCATTTGTTGAAAAGGTTACCCTTTCTGCATTGCATTGCCTTGGCATTTTTGTAAAAAGTCAATCGACCATATGCATGTGGGTTTATTTCTAGATTCTTCTGTTTCATTGATCTACATGTCTAATCTTACATTAATACCATACTATCTGTATTATTGTATTTTTATACTAAGTATAGAAATCAGGTAGTATAAATCTTCTTTGTCTTTTTAAAAATTATTTTGGCTCTACTTGTTCCTTTATACGTTCATAAGAATTTTAGAATCAGTATGTCAATTTTTACAAAAAGCTTGCCATATTTTGTTTGAAATTACATAGAATCTATAGGCCAACTGGGCAGAATTGACATTTTAACAATAACGAGTCTTCCTATCAATAAACCAGGGTATGCCAGTCCATTTATTTCACACTTCTTTAATTTCTCTTAACAGTATTTTGTCATTTTCAGGGACAGACAGGTAGTTTACATCTTTTGATAAACTTATCCTTAGGTATTTTGTGGTTATGCTACTATCGTAAATGGTATTTTATAATTTTGAATTTCCATTTGTTTTTCGATAGCATGTCCTCATAAATTGATTTTTATATTTTTTCATATGAATTATATCCTACAGCCTTACTAAATTCACTTATTAATTCTCATAGTTTTCTTTGTTGATTCATTATAAATTTCTATGTACTCAATTATCTTATTTGTGAATGAAGACAGTTTGCCTCTTTTTTTTAAATATATATCTGTATACATTTATATCTGTATACATTTTATTTTTTTTCTCTTGCCCTATTTCCCTGACTAGGACTTTCAGTACAATGTTTAATAGAAGGGATGAGAGTAGCTATCCTTGGTTTGTTTTTACTCTTAGGGGTAAGTAATTTTGTTTTTCACCATTAAGTATATAATAACTATAAGGTTTCTTAGATGTCCTTTATCTGGTGAAGGAATTTTCATTTTAGTTCTAGTTTAGTGAGAGTTTTATCAATAATGGGTGTTGAATTTTGACAAAACTATAGGCCCAATTTCAATACTGGCTTTCCCTTTTATTTTTAATTAAAACATTCACTTAATACAGTCATATCATTCAGATATTAAAAAGTGCTGAGTACTTGTATTCTTCATCTTCCCAGTTTCCATTCTTTACCCACAGATAAACACTTTTATTAATTTCCAGTATAATAGGCTTTCTGAATTTTTAAAATGTAACTAGTAGAAAATGTCAATATATATTCTAATTTGCTCCATCTTTTAAACACATAGCATTCTATAAAATGGTTTTGCACAGTGCTTTTTTTCACTTAATACACCTTGGAAAGTTGTGTAGTGCTGTTATGGACTAAATATTATATCTCCCCTCCACTTCCCCTAAACCCCCATGTGATGATATTTGGAGGTGGAGCTTTTTGGTTGTAATAATGGTTAGATGAGGTTATGAGGGTAGAGCCTCCAAATGGGTTAGTGTCCTTATAAGAAGAGGAAGAGACCAGAGCTCTCTCTGTCTCTCCATCATGTGAGAATATAGCTAAAAGGTGGCTATCTACAAGCCAAGAAGATGGCCTTTGCCAAGAACTGCATCCCTACTGGTCCTTTGATCTTGGACTTCCCAGCCTCCAGAACTGTGAGAAATAAATGACTGTTGTTTAAGCTGCCTAGCCTATGGCAATTTGTTATAGCAACCCAAGAAGACTAAGACAGTGCATAGAGAGATACCTTATTATTTCTTATAACTACACAGTATTTTGTTGCAAGGATATACATTCAGAAAACTAGTGCCCTTTGATGAAAATCTGGGTTGTTTCCAATTTTTTGTTGCTGTAGGAATGCTGCAGTGGATAACCACATATGTATGTCTCTTCCCATAATTAGTAACCCAGTTCAAAGGGTACATGCATTTGTAATTTTGTTAGTACAAATTTGCATTAACTTGTTATTTTTCATTATCATGACATGATGAGACTCTTGCTCAGATGTGTTATGGGAATGCTCTGTCCTGTTCTTGTCTAGAACCTGTTCTGCATTGATTGTTCTGGCTCCAAGTCATGTGCTCTCTTTCTTTTAGTTTCAACAATGTATCTCAGAATAGACTGTGTCAGGGTGATTACGCTATTTATCATAATTTTATAGTGACTGTAAAGAATTCACAATCCCTTGATTTGCTGTTGTTTCAATTCATTGTCAGTTACTTTCAGTTGTATTTTTGTGACTAAAGCTGCTGTTATTGCTAGATTACTATAGAAAACATACGTGGAAAGTTACAACATAGAAAGATTTTTATTCTCCAGTTAGGCTGGAGAATACCTGCCATAAAATTAAGCCTTCTTTCTTTGCACTGTACTCTTTCTTTGCACTATTTCTCTTTGTCCTTGAGAAAAGGGTTATACAGTTCACTTGGAGTAGATGGAGGAAAAAGAGCGACAAGTTCAGTACTATCTAATTAATTTCCCATGTTTTGAAAAATGAATTGACTCTATCTTCCCTCAAAAACAATCGCTTGGCATCTAAGCATGTTTTATTGAACTGTTTCTGTACCCTGGGTGGAGACCATCCCTACTTTTGTTATCTCATGAAAAGGAATGACAGGAACTTTCACAAATCCAGTAGATAGGGCCTCAAATATTACTTGCCTATATGTAGAGCTGACTCTAGATTTATTCATTACATTAAAATAAATGCTAGCTTCATCTTCTTTGTACTCCCTGTGGAAAAGAACTAGAAATGGTTATATGCTGGAAATAACACTCCAGATGACCAGTAAATCCAAATAAAATAACAAACTTTGATAATATATTATCCTGCTTTCTCTGAAGTTTATGATAATAGTCCCTTCTCATCCCATTCTTATCATTCCTATCTTTGGAAGCACCTCTGAAGAGAGTACAAAAGGCAGAAGGCGAGATGTGTGCCAGGAGAATAGAACTCACCATACAGAAGTTAGAAGTGTGATGAAATCTCTTGAAGGAACAGAACAGTATGCAAAGCATTCTTGTGTGATTTTAACTTGAGCAAATGACAATGCTATAGAATTTAAATAATCAACAGTATTTCAAGAAATGCTACAGGGGCTCCTGGGTGGCTCAGTCATTAAGCATCTGCCTTCAGCTCAGGTCATGATCCCAGGGTCCAGGGGTTGAGCCCTGCATTGGGTTCCCTGCTCAGTGGGAGGCCTGCCTCTCCCTCTCCTACTGCCACTGCTTGTGTTCCCTCTCTAGCTATCTCTCCCTCTGTCAAATAAATAAATAAATCTTAAAAAAAAAAAGAAAGAAAGAAATGCTACAAAAATGTAAAGTGTCAAAATATCTCAGACCCTATGTTAGATTTATATTCCTCTCAAATAGTTTCGGATGTTGGTGTGAGAGAGCAAGAAGATACTTAGGGCTAGCGACTAAACAGAGCAATAAATGCCCTCCTACTGCTTTTAGTTAAAGTGAATATGTTTTATTCATTTATTATGATCTCTTCAATGAGGAATATTTAATTGAAATCACTTTTATATCCCTTTTGTGCTAATATATTGAGTTAGTATATTGGTTTGCTGACTTGAAAGAAATATTGGTTAAGAGCAGTGGCTCTGGAGCTAGAGCCTGATTTTGAATTTTGGCTTCCCCATTTATTAACTAGTTGTCTCACATAAGCCCTGATTTCTCAAAGGTGTAATTTCCTCCTTGGTAAAACAGACACAAAAATACTTCATAAGGTCATTGTAAGGATGAAATGAGATAATATATGTTAAACATTCAACATAGATTCCTGGCAAATAATAATTGTTTAATAAATGATAGCAAAAAGGAAAAGAACAAAAATTATTTTCCATTCCAGGATAGGTGCACTAATTGAATATGAGGAAATATACTTTGAGATGATTACTTTAAGTAAAACAATTCAATATACATCAAAACTTCTCATAGACATACATATATAGTGTGTGTATATAGACACACACACATATACACGCACAAACACAGATACATATATGCATATATACAAAGTAATGGAGAAAAAGCACTTTAGGTAGCAAGAAATGAATATGCTTAATCCATTTGTGTATGTTTTACAATTACTTATTCTAATATTTGTATATGTTTCTATATTAGCACGTTCCAGAAGAGTAAGCAATATTTCTAGCACTGCTTATTCAGAAAACACATCTGCATGTACTTTAAGAATCCATTGGGGTTCTAGGCTCCCTGTAGTATAATGCTGTTGAGTATAACTTAGGCTGGAAATCTTTCAGGGATAGCATCATAACATATCCTGTGACTTCATGCATTATCTGGCTGGCATTGTTCCCAGTGGGGCAAGAGAGACACACACCAACATGGCTGTCGAAACAAGTTAAGATGAATCATCTGAAAATATTTTAAAGAACAGGATTAGTGAGGACAGCCTACTAATTTTCATTTAAGTGTTTTGTAATATCTCTTGATATTAGACCATCTGTCCAGGAACATACCACCTGCAAATTCTATTTCTTTATTAAATCCAAAAAGTCTAACTTTGGAGTAGATGACAGAGAGCTAAAAGGAAATGAGGAAAACTAGAAACTTATAAAGAAGTTTTAAATGAGATGACTGAAATTATCCAGAGAATCATTTTTATCATCAGTAAATATGCTTTTCACCCTTTCCTCTTGATTCACATAAATTTAATAAAGAGAGTTAAAAAAACGTGTGCTGGCCTGCATTTTATTATGTCATAACGTTTGCATGGTACCGCTTCTCTGTTTCTCACTTCATCAGAGCTGTTTTTCATTTGGTTGGACCTCCTCAGCTGTGACAGTGTCGGAAAAAAGCATCTGTAGTTGTGCAATCATCTACTGAAAGCTATTCTGTTTCCATGTAACTATACGTCTCTTTGAGACCAAATGGGAGATGGTTAATGTTAATAAATAAGCAGTTTCTGCATAAATAAAGACCAGGCCCTGAAATCTACAGACTTGATTAATTATTTTTTTTCTGTGCCAAGCCAAATGGACTCATAAAACAAGCGATAAAGCTGTGAATTGTACACTTAGTTACAAATGCATTCAGCATAAATATGGTTTCTATTTGTAAATACAAATATTATAGCTCTACGGGATTCAACCTTAATCCATTACAATAGAGAAAAATACAAATATATGACCCTTGTGCATAAAGCACATTTGTGCCAAAGGACTGCAGCAATGGATAATATGTTTGTCTTTGTTTCAGATGCCAAAAATGTGCTTCAAAGCCCTGGAAGATGTGACCAACTCACCTCCTTTCTGGCCTCTCACTGTTCCTCACAAACTTTAGTAATCTGATCAAATGGGGACATTATATGGTGATTTTCATACTAGCTGTGTATATTTGCATGCATTTAAGAACATGGTCTTTAGAAAAGTAGTGGTACTAATTTTTTAAAAAGAGATTGCTTTATATTTCTGTAAGTGTAGAAACTGAGGACTGGATGAAAGGAAGAGCTATGTGTTAGCTTTTATTTTTCTATTGCTATGAGGATAATTTTTACTACTGTTTGAATAATTTGTACAAATACTCTCTTTTACTGCAATTTTTCTCATTTGTTATAGTAAGAACACAAATTCATGACTGACCACAATAACAATCGGTTGCCCTAGGTTGGATTGTGATGCCACAAATTCACCATTTCACTTTAGGATCCAATAGCTGGAGAACTGAAGTTGGGAGGAAGGAAAACCCTGTTTAAATATAAATAGCTTTGAAGATCATCTGGGATAGTTACAAGGATTATGAGAAACACATGAAAGGTAATAGTTACTTTTTTCTTGACAATAGAGTTTGAAGTTTCTTCTGTTGAATGTTCTACTTTACAAAGAGAAAATATAAATTAAAAAGATAAATTATTACATTTGATTTGTGGCCTTGTTTCTGTTTAACAACAAAACTACCTTGTGATGATAAGATCCTGGTAAACTGTTGTCTTCTTTTTAAAAGTCAACTACTTTTTTTTTTTACTTAGCAGGATATTTGGAAAAATTGACACTTCAAGGATACCCATTTATAATTAACATAAAATATAATTTTAAAAAATAAACTGTGCCTTAAGGAATATGAGGTCCCCATTAAGAAGCCTCATGTGTTTTCTGAAGTCCTGATAGACTTCCACTGGCTATTGCCTCCTGCCCCGTCTGCATTTAATACCTAATTAATTCAACTATCCCCCTCCAATCTGAATCCAGTAGCTGTGTCCCACTGTGTAAATATTCGTATATTGTCCCTGAAGAGGAGGATGGTGACCAAAGCCACTTCTACACCAGTATATATTTTTCATGCCTAAGCTGAAAATGGACTTCAGTTCGCAAATCCAATGGTACCTGTTCTGTGAAGTTCTCTTCAATATCTTAATTCCATCTCAGCCTTACATTTAGGTCTTCCTCCTTCTATAAACCTGTTACGTTTTATGTAGATACACATGCACACACTCATCAGAGACACAATCACGCTTTAACGTAGGCCCCGAGTTTGCCTGATCACCTCTTCTGTTTGGTCGTAAGACTCCTATAGGATACGGAAAATGTCTTTTTATCGTACACTTGTTAAATTAAAAAGCCCAATTAATATGTGATGAGTAATTAATTAATTCAAAGTACTTAGAAAATTTATTTTGAAATCCTGGATTACAGATAAATTACTGATTTGATATACTCTTTCTTCACTCCTCAGGAACCTGTTTTCAAGCCCATTATGTACAATACATTGAATAGTGGAATGAGGAATATAATTTAGCTCAGCTAGCCATTTCATTGTGAAACTATATTATTTATGTGGTGTTTCCAAATTCTGAGGGAATTTAAATTTCTATGAGAAGTACGTGAAGTCAGAAACAAATAATGGAAAAATTACTCATAAGAAGATTCTAGGAACACAAGGTATCTTAAGTATTTTGGAGACTCTTTGAATGGGGTTATTCAAATCATTGGAAGTTTGGAATCCGAGTGTTCTCTTGCTACTTCAAGTCTTTTTTTGAGTAAAGAGAGTAATACACAGGTGAAAGCAAATACATGCATTTTGAAATGTTTTTATTTAAGTAATTAATACTGTATATGTTCTCTTTTGTTTTTGTTGAGAAGAGAAATTTACATATTTATCTTCCTATTATATATATTTTGTAATTGAAAGCAATGCTCTTAATAACCATTAATTCGTCTATTTGAACTTGCTACATTGACCTCTAGTCCCCTCAAAGGACCTAAAAGAAGCAGGAGTATAAGTCACTTAGGTGTCATAAAATCCCCAAATTGAAGAGATATGCTTGTTGTTTTCTATTGCTACTGTCAACTCATCCCCTTGAATGTTAAAGATAGTCTTATCTTTTTTTAGTCTTTGTTCATGCCTTTACAATCATTGCAGCTACTTTAATATCAGTGGTATTATAGTTGCCCCCAAAATTCTGTTAATTTGTGTTTAAAACATTTTAAAATCCCACACATACATACATTTTAAGAAATGAACCATCAAGATCTTATCCATGTTTGGCTAAAAGTGAGAGAACTAGCTCTCAAATTAGTTTAAGTTAAAAAAGGAGATTTATAAGAAAGATGCCAGGGTGGACCGCTGAAGGAAGGTAACAGGAACTAAGACAGCCCTGGATGTCACAAACTCTCTGCTTCTAATCAGTTCTTCTCTCTGGGTGTTAGGGACATGGCTGCTGGAAATTCTGATGTCTTCGAATTTGAGCTTCGTGATCAGGAAGGAAAGAGATTCTTATCGTCTCTAGCAGGAAAATCCTCGGGGAGAACTCTGATTGGCTTACCTGAGCACATATCCCCATCCCTGGACCTATCTGTGTAGCCAGAACTAAAGCAAATTGTGAGTTATCCAGCCTGGGTCTCATGATGACCTCCATGGTCAAGATATAGGATTGTTTTTTTTTAAAGGAGGGTGATGGGGATACCAGGCCAACAATGGCAATTACTACTACAAAGAGAACCCACTCGTTTTTATTTCATTAACCTTTTATGCCTCATTCTGTAATGTCATCGAGATTACAGAAAAATAGATTTATATTAGGTGCCAAATATTTGTAATGGTGCTATTAATTTAAAGGTGGAAATATTTTGTCTGTACAGCATTTAAATATTTTCTCTAGCTAGGAATTATTATGAAAAAAAAAAAAACCACTATTGAGGCCAGATGTTAAAGTGAAATTCTAATTGAAATATTAGAATGTAATGGGCTATGAAATTCTAAAGTGAGATGCCAGACCAAGAAGAACATTTTCTAAGGAAATATCTGTAAATGGGCTTCTTGACATTAAAAATCTCTTACTCTCATTGGGAATATAAATAACAAAGAGCAGAGAGGGATGGAGATTAGTGAACAGGATTTTTTTTTTTAACAAAATTAGAATTCCCTCTTCATTTAAGTCAAGAGAGGGTTTCTAACAGGGTTACTCAGAGACTGACCTATGGTTCTGCAGTAAGGGAGTCACAGAAATATAGAGGTAAGGGAGTGGCTAGCTATAATGGGAGTGGAATGTAGCTCCTTGTTGGGATTGTCCTGCTATACTTGTGTGGGGAAAAGGATGCCTAAGTGTTTTGTGCTCAGCATACGTGGTTGAGAGAAAGAGACTTTTCATAGATGTTTATTAGATGGCATAAAAGCAGGTCTACAAGAAGGCAAATAAGCCTTAAAAGGAGAAGCTAGAGGTGAATCACCAAACTCATTAGGGCAGAGAAGGAGTAAGCGACCACAGAAATGGAGTGCGTTTGCCCTTGTCAAGAGAGCTGCACACCAGAGACCACCTCAAAAGGGAGGAGGGTAGGGTAGGACATTTCAAACAAATATAAAAGTTCCCCAGAAGAGAAAGTGTTAGCTTTAAATATCTGCCAGCTCTTGAGAGATAGGAAGGAACTTAAGACAATGGCAGTTTCATATTGTCTCTAGAGAGAAGCTTTAATAACCACAGCCAGCAAGATAGTGGCATAGGATTGAAGGCTTAAGGAGAAGAGTAAGAGAGAAAAAGATACAACATGAATACCTCTCACCACTATTATTGGCTTCTTACAACAGGCCTATAAGCTCCACGTCACGGTCTGGGTGTAGCTCTAATTTTCAGTAAAGTTGTATACTTTGACTATTACATGAGGCTGGGCATTCTAAGTACCAAATCAGGGCTTTGAAACCCAGAGCGATCATAGTATTTTTTATTATCAGTAAGTGAAAAAAACAGTTATGGGGCTACTTGTGTTTTATTCCAGAGTCAAAGTAAAGAGCTCATATCAATGAATAAATTTTGGAAGGAGAGTGGGTGGGGGAAGAAAAGTGTATTTCTGATTATAATCTTTGAGTTATGTTTTTTTTTCTTTCTTGCTTGCTAGATTTTTCTCTTTTAAGCAGATATATTCCCTTAGCTGAATTAATCAGATTCTTAGGCTATACCTAACCAAAAAAATCCTTGTGAAGTGGTAGATCTTTTGTTTTATTTTATCACATTTGATACCTAGAAATTCTGTGTACTGCATTATTTGTATCTGTGTGCATGTACATTTTGTGTTATCATTTAATTCTTCTGATGTCCCAATACAATATTAATTATAGGAACACCTTTGTTGAACTTGAAAATTATTTGACAGATTCATATTATAAAAGCAATAGAGAAAAATCAACCACTAATTAGAGCTTGGAAAATATATTTTTACAGATTAAAATGAAAAACAAAATGCCATTTAAATGTTTTAATTGGTTTCAGTTTTACAACTGCAAACCAGATGGTTTCTTTTCAAGTAGTTTACAATGTCTTTGCCGAATAACTGAATTACCAAACCAGCTGTTATTATTAACATTTACTTAAACAGAAAAACATGGCTGCTATTTGTTTGCTAAAAAAGTACCTGCTTTGCAAAAGTTTGGCAAACAAATCATGACTCTACTCTGGATAGCAGAATATTTTAATAAAATAGAGAGCAGAGATAAATAGAGGTGCATATATTAACTTATATCCTAAAATGAATGCTAATTTAAAATTTTAACTTATTTACCGGGTGTCAGAACCAAGCAATCTCTTGTGGATTCTTCCAATTTTATGATTCTACAATTGTAAAATCCATTTACATTTTTAATGTGAAGAGACTGTTTTTAGACTTGTTTTAAAACCCTGTTAATAATTCTCTTGAACTGCTTGTTAAAATATTATATTTTGGAAACAACGGGTCCTTGCAGAAATTTGTTTCTGATGTAGGCTGGGGCTTTCTAATTCTAAACTATGAGCAAATGTAAACTTGTAGGTACCAGTTGTAATTGGAGTGTTGAATGCGTAATCAGTTTTCTTTAGAGTCCGTTAAGGAAGAAGACATTTAAGGGGAAGTGATGGTGAAGAATGCTATTTCATTTCTTTTACCAAAAAGATAAATTATCAGGGAAAATTCTGATTATAAAAATGACATTATAAACATTCTATTATAGTCATTTTCCAATCAGAATTTTCCTTGTAATTTATTGCTTTGGTGAAAGGACTGAAAACTAATTTTTGTCTCCCAACTCTGTGATTGGCTGGGCATTTTTATTGATGCGGGTTTGGCTTAACTGATCTCAGCAGGACTCTCTCAAACATCTATCTCTAGTCGGTTGGAGGCTCTGAGGGGGCCGGTTGGTGAAGGATGGTCAACATAGGGATGACGCAGCTCTCCTGCTGATAGCCCTCACATTTCCCCAGCAAACCAGCTCCGACATGTTCTCATGATTCCGGTAAGGAGCAAGAGATCAAGTCACAGCGCACAAGAATTTTTCTCACCTCTGGTTGTGTCATGTTGGTAACATTCCTTTGACCAATGCAAGTGCTGTAGTTCAGCCTAGCATCAAAGAGTGGGACAGAATGCCTGACTTTGATGGGAAGCATAAAGAATTGGAGCCATCAATGCAATCAATCAAATACATATTCATATAGGTTTACACTAGCATTCCTGGGTATGATGTACCATAATTTACTCACTCATTTCCCTATTTGTGGATATTCAATTGATTCTAACCCTTTTTTTGCAATTACAATCAATACTGCAGTAAAAATCTATGTACATACAGCTTGATGCACAGGTATGAATATTTTTAAAATTTTGAACATACAAAAATATGTCCTCAGCACTGAGATAAAATAGCTTTTCATATTTTGCCATATTTGTTTCAATCTTCGTGAGTTTGAAGAAACAGCAACGGCTGAAGCCCCATCGTTTATCTGTCCCTCCATTTCCAGAGGCAGCCACTACCCTGAAGTTGCCATATGCAATTCCAGTATGTGCTATATATGTATGTAAAACTATACTGCTTGCTTTACATTCGAACATTTTTATATCAGTGTTACCGTACTACATGTAAATTTCTACAGCTTCTATTTTTATACAACATTATGTTTTTGAGATGTACCCGTATTAATGCATGCAGATTTACTTCAATAATTTTTTAACAGCTCTATGCATCATTCCACTGCACGAGTAAGCCAGTTATTGGGAGGTGGTTGTATTTTTCCAAAGTTTTGTTGTTGTAGAGTGCTCGGTGACCATCTCGTACATGTTTCTTTACTTATGGTTGTGAAGTTGTCAAGAGCAGAAACCCAGAATAATTTTTGTTTAGTAGGGGCACCTGGGTGGCTCAGTCGGTCAACCATCTGCCTTTGGCTCAGGTCATGGTCTTGGGGTCCTGGGATTGAGCCCCGTGTCGGGCTCCCTGCTCAGCTCCCTGCTCCCTCTCCTTTTGTGTTCTCTCGCTCTCACTCTTGCTCTCTTTAAAGTAAATAAATAAAAAACATTAAAAAGTATTTCTGTTTAGTAGAGTACATGCATTTGTTTTGCTTTTTTTTTACAATCTCACCAGGAATGTATAAATGATTTGCCTTTCCTCACATCTCACAAAACTTTGATATCATCTAACTTAATAGCTTGTGTCAATCTGATGATTCTGAAATTGTATTTCATCGTTACTTAGATTTATATTCCCATGATTTTAAGCATACTTTCATATGTTTATTTTGTATTCCAGTTTCTATCCTGTCCCTTCACTTTTTTTTTAAATGATTTTTATTATATTATGTGAGTCACCATACAGTACATCCCCGGATTCCGATGTAAAGTTCGATGCTCCGTTAGTTGCGTATAACACCCAGTGTACCATGCAATACGTGCCCTCCTTACCACCCATCACCAGTCTATCCCATTCCCCCACCCCCCTCCCCTCTGAAGTCCTCAGTTTGTTTCTCATAGTCCATAGTCTCTCATGTTTCATTCCCCCTTCTGATTACCCCCCTTT
>NC_048227.1:73531631-73539385 GCF_002007445.2 Ailuropoda melanoleuca
TTCCATACAAATTTAAGGACTATTTGTTCCAGTTCTTTGAAAAATGTCCTCGGTATTTTGATCGGGATAGCATTGAAAGTGTAGATTGCTCTGGGTAGTATGGACATTTTAACTATGTTAATTCTTCCAATCCATGAGCATGGAATATTTTTCCATCTTTTTATGTCTTCCTCAATATCTTTCAAAAGTGATCTATAGTTTCTAGCATATAGGTCCTTTACGTCTCTGGTTAAGTTAATTCCAAGGTAACGCATGGTTTTTGGTGTTATTGTAAATGGGATGGATTCCCTAATTTCTCTTTCTTCAGTCTCGTTATTCGTGTATAGAAATGCAAATGATTTCTGAGCATTGATTTTGTATCCTGCCACCTTAGTGAATTGTTCTATAACTTCTAATAGTTTGGGAGTGGATTCTTTTGGGTTTTCCATATAGAGTATCATGTCATCTGCGAAGAGAGACATTTTGACTTCTTCTTTGCCGATTTGGATACCTTTGATCCCTTTTTGTCGTCTGATTGCAGTTGCATGTCCCTTCACTTTTTCATATAAATTTTTGGATTTATTTGTTAGGTCCCATAAAAATCCTGTGGATTGAAACTATATTAATTTTACAGATTAATTTTGGGGAGAAACTGTCATATTTTTATTATTCATGATTGTTATTCATAAACATTTTATAGCACTTATTTAAGACTTTTAAATGCCTTGAATAATATTTTACTATAATCTGTAAATGTTGTACCTCATTTATTAGACTTATTCTCAGGAAATTTATGGGTTTTGTTACTATTGTAAATGATATCTTTTTAAAATACATTTTTCTGTTTGTTGCTCAAGTAAATTGACCACTATTGATTTTATATACTGAGTTCATATCAAAAAAAAACTTGCTAATGTCTTTTATTCACTGAAATTATGTGCAGATTTTCACAATAATGGTTTTTTTTTGACAAATAGTGACAATTTTCTTTCATTTCAAACGCTGCTTCTACTTCCTTTTACCTTATTTATATGCTGACTAACAACGTTTCTAAATTATAAGGGATTTCTTATCATGTTCTGATTGGTTATCATGTTTCAAAATTGAGTTTGTTATCTGCAGTGGATTTTGATAGATAACATTCATCAGGGACGGAAGTTTCCTTCTATTCCTAGTTTGCTAGTGGTTTCATTAAGTTGTACATGTGTGATGAATTTTATCAAAATTGTTTACTTCTGTTGAAATATTCATATGATTTTTCCCCCCTCCTTTACAGTCACTGTGGTGAATTTACATTAGTAGCTGTAGAGAGCAAGATGGAGTCCCTCATGTCAAGCAGAGGCCTGTGTCAAGCAACGACGCCAGCAGTTAAGGGCACCGTAGCTACCAGATATCGCCCAGACCAGCACCAGCTGACCGTACCCCAGAACTGATAGCAAGCAGAAGCAGAGGACGTCTGCAGGGGCCCAAGACTGATTAAGTCCCTTTAAAAAGAGGATTTTTGCAGCCAACTGTGACTCCTTCTCAGACACTGACCCCTCTATGTCTGACCACTTCAAAAAGGCAGCTGCCGCCAGAGGCTCTGCCCGATTGATCTCCGGACAGAACTGAGATCCTTCACTGCTTGATCATAGCAAGCGGTAAGTGCCCAGAGCTGACCTGGACCGGACTGAGGCCTTATCTCAACTGTGCGCCCACCAGACTGACTTTGGGTTTGGTTCTTTAGCTTCCTCTTCCCTGCGTTGTCTTGTTTGTTGTATAACTTGTGTTCTGCTTTGCATGCTGTTTTAAGAAGTCAAGTTAATCATGTGGTGAAATTGTCACTGAGTTTGGAATCCTGAACCTGCTTTCTAATTATGTTAGCCTTGCTTTCTGAGTGGGTAAAGCTGACCCTGTGGAGAGACACAGCTCATGTGTCCCCTATGAAGGGGAATCCTCACAGTAGCTGCTACAAAGTTAATCAACGAACGTGCCAGGGCTAAATCTATTTCTTAATATGTTGCTTTTTTTTTTCTAAGATTTTTATTTAGAACTTCCTATTTAGTTCATAAGTAAGAGCCTCTTATATTTTTCTTTCTTTTATTGTCCTTACCTGGTTTTATGTTAAAATTATACTCTCATCAGAAAAAAATTTGAAGAATTTTCCCTTTCATCTTGTTCCTCTTAAGATCTCCCCTACTTCTTAGGTTTTCTGCAATTTCCCTACAGTGCATTTGTTGTATGTTAATTCTTTTTTTTTCCTGCTTGTACTTTAGGAATCTGAGATTTTGTATTTTCTGTCAACTCTGGAAAATTCCAAGCCATTCAAAAAAGTATTGCCTCTCCCTTATCTTCTCTGTTCCCTTGATCTGGAATCATCTTTATGTTGGATATTCTCATTCTATCCTCAACATCTCTTCTCCTTAGGAATTTCTATAGTTTAATATCTCTGTTCCATATTGTAGATAATTTGTTAGATTTATTTCCCAGTTTAGTAATTCTCTCTTTAGTTTTTATGCATTTAATCACTTTAAGAATACTGATTCTCCCTCAAAGTTTTTTTCTATTATCTCATATACTTGTGGATAATAATGCTGCTCTTTATACCTTCTGCCTTCGACTAATTGTATTTTCTTTTGGATTTTTTTTGGGGGGTGTGGAAGTTATATCTTCTATTCTTTTTTAAATTTTTTCATATTTTAATGTACATGCTTAATAAAATATAAAGTTATCCAATATTTCTACTTTCCTTCCCCCAAATAGAAGAATATCACACTATTTTCATTCTATTTTATTTCATTTTATTTTATTTTTAAAAGATTTTATTTATTTATTTGACAGAGAGAGAAACAGCAAGAGAGGGAACACAAGCAGGGGGAGTGGGAGAGGGAGAAGCAGGCCTCCCCTGAGCAGGGAGCCTGATGGGGGGCCTGACCCTAGGACCCCAGGATCATGACCTGAGCCTAAGGCAGATGCTTAAGGACTGAGCCACCCAGGGGCCCCACACTATTTTCATTCTGATTATTCCTCCTCCTACCTCAAATGTCGTTGTTTAGGATTTAACATCCACCAAATTCTCCCAATTTGAATATTATTACCTCTTATGATCAATGTTTNGGGGGGCCTGACCCTAGGACCCCAGGATCATGACCTGAGCCTAAGGCAGATGCTTAAGGACTGAGCCACCCAGGGGCCCCACACTATTTTCATTCTGATTATTCCTCCTCCTACCTCAAATGTCGTTGTTTAGGATTTAACATCCACCAAATTCTCCCAATTTGAATATTATTACCTCTTATGATCAATGTTTAGATTTGCTCACTTGTATGTTCATTTAAATTCTTCTTTCTGATTTTAATTTCTTTCTTTCTGAAAGATATCCTTTAGACATTGTCCCTGTAAAAGCTATTGATGGCAATGACCATTTTTTGTTTTTCCGAAATTGTCTTTTACATTGCCCTCAACTTGGAATGATAGTTTAGTTATAACATTCTATGTTGAGTCTCATTAGCTGCAGTAGTTTGAAGGTGTTATTCCACTGTCATTTGGGTGGTAATGCAGCAAATTTTATTCTCAGCTTATTTTTCTTCTTTTGAAGGCTGTGGTTAATCTCTAGATGCATTTACCATATTTCCTTTGTCAGTGGTATCCAGTAGTTTTCCTAACATGTTTCTGGGTGTGTTTTATTTATCCTCCTTGAGATGTATGGTGTTGCTTGAAAGCAAAAATTCAGGTTTGGAAAATAGCCATTATGTTTTGAATATTTCTTTTCTTCCATTCTGTATACTCTCTCCTCCTGAACTCCTATTCTTCCATATTTAAAAAATTATTTTTCGTATTTTCCATCACTTTGTAATTTCCTCAGTTTAAAGTCACTTTCCTATTTTGCTGCTCCTAATGCCTTAATTAATTATTTAATTTTAAATAATACTCTTTTAAAACTTATTAATATTACATTTTATTTTTGAAAAAATATGGCTGGCTTCATTTTTGTAATGAGTTACTTTCTAATTTAAAAAAAAAATGGACATTTCCTTTATATACTATAGTCCATCATGTTTTTATCTGATGTTTTTGAGGATCAACTTCAGATGCCTATTACTTCTCTTGTGCTTGCTGCTGCTGGTTAGTTTTTTTACGTGTTCCCTAATTTTGCATTAGAAATTTATGTACAGAGGTAGGTTGGTAGAGAGAATAGAAGCTTGGATTTTGGAGGAGATTGCAAGGATACCATTTTTGTCACCTGTTCTGTAGTCAAATGCAAAATTTTTCTTTTAAAACACATCTTTATAGGAGTGCCTTCCTGGCTCGGTCAGTAGAGCATGCAACTCTTGATCTCAGTGTCATGAGTTCAAGCCTGTCATTGGGTGTGGAGCCTACTTAAAAAAAAAAAAACAAACCAGGGGCGCCTGGGTGGCTCAGTCGTTAGGTGTCTGCCTTCGGCTCAGGGTGTGATCCTGGTGTTCTGGGATCGAGTCCCACATCGGGCTCCTCTGCTGAGAGCCTGCTTCTTCCTCGCCCACTCTCCCTGCTTGTGTTCCCTCTCTTGCTGGCTGTCTATCTCTGTCAAATAAAAAAAAAAAACAAAAAACCCTCATATCTTTATGTTTGGCACATGATCATGATAATTAAACTAATCATAGAATTTGTTGATTGATTTTTGTTTGCAAAATATCTTACAGAACATAATAACAAATTATAATAGGAGGATTAATGTAAACAGAAAATTATTTGTATGTCACGTAGTGTGATGACAGCTTTACAAGACTCACACAATAATTATTTCCTGCCAAAATAGGAAGGCAGCCAAAACTATACTACGTAATTATATACTATATAGGCAAATGTATACTATGGTCATAATACTAGATATTTCCCCTTTTCGGATCATATAATTCATAAAGAGATTAGCCATTTTTTTTTAAGGTCTCAAAGCTAAGTGATAGACATGTACTCAGATTCTAGTTTATTTGACTTCAAAATCCATTCTAATCTCTATTTCTATTGACTCTCAGTAAAACCTAGTGTGTCAAAAGCTGCCAGTTATTATACATCCCTTGGTTTTAAGCTGGGCACATTGTAGCCCAAATACAAATAGCATTTTCTACCCTGATTTACGCTGTGGTGTCATCATGTATCAGAATTCTTTTCAAAGGAGTAGAAGTGATGTGGTATGTGTAGTTTTCAGATACTGACCTTAAAGAAAGGGGTATGGACTTCCCTTCTGCTTCCTCTTTTGTTCTTGCTCGAACACAGATGTGCTCACAGAAGATCAAGTTTAAGGATATGGCCATGTTAAAAAATGAATTTTCAATAAGGAGTAAGACAGCTTTGTTATTGTCATTGCTAGTCTCATAATACAAAAAACCTAGCTAAAGCCAATGTTTAAAATATAAACCATTTCACTGGTTTTGATGAAAATTTCAAGTGAATTACTTTTTCCACTTATTAATTTATTCTTCAAGTAGAGATGCAATGTTACCACATTAAATAAATAGAAAATTACAGAGAAAAAAAATCACCCATAATATTAACACCCTTTCATTCACATTTTGTGATTTTTCTTCTGGCCACTTTTTATAAACTTTATTTTTAACAAAAGATGTATAAACTAAAACACCAATGATAGAATATCTTGATGTTTTTCATTTAACATAATTAAACTATATTTTTGCATGCTTCCACCTGGTGGTTAAAATCATTGCTCTAAGTGAATGCATGGCAGTCCAAGGACAGACTATGTTTATTTAACTAGACATTTTATGTTGTTCTCAGGTTTTGCTGTGATAAATCTTATCTTATCTCCTCCACTAAAGGTGTAAAGGTAAATTTTGCAAAGTTACCACTGGGTCTCCCTTTTCTTCTCTGTAACTGAGGATAATAATAGTACTTACCTCTGGAGTTCTAGAGAAGATAAGATGTGCGCATGTGTGTTTGATATCTAGAGCAGTCTGGGCACATGGTAAACACTCACAAAAGTATAGTTATTTTTATCATATTTTTTGTAATGGTTTAAGATTATTGAACAAGTCAGACTTGATGAAGTGTAGGCAGAAATTAACTTTATTCTTCCTCCCTCCAAACCTGTTCTTTTTTTCTTAGCTGGAAATCTCAGGATTTTACTCTCTTTCAGTGATAAACTCAAAACCCCTGTATTTTGATGATTAAAAGTTTAGTCTAGTCTCATAATTACCCATCATTTCAATTCAGTCCAGAGAAATAATAAAAACTTTAAACTTTTACCCAACTTAAAGCTTTTCTCTCCCAGTCCTTGTGTCTGATCCCAATTGAGAAGCCTGAAGTGTTATTTTTTTCACTTTATCCTAGTTCTCCCTCCCCCTTACTTTCTAATAAAGTTACTAAATAATAAATTATGTTGGAATTTTCTCCATTTGTTTAAAAATTCTTCCCCCCACCCCAGAAAAATGTGGCTGTTTTAGGGATAGAAGAGAAAAAGTTTTACATAGAAAGAAATAATTAATTTATTCTTCTTTTATTGACAACTGGCAAATTGATATTATTTTATTTTCTCACAGAATCCTTAATAATTTATCCATGGGAAGCTGTGCCAATTTGAAAACTCCTTGGAGTCCCTAAATTAAGAGGAAAAAAATACTGATGATTTGATGTGGGCCTATTACCAGCTGAGGAAAATTTTAAAATTACATATTTCTCTTTTGCCCGGTTCTGTTCCAAATAATGTTCTAGTAGCAACTCTTCTTCATAGTGTAAAAAAAAAGTTACAGAAAAATTGTTAGCAATGTAGCTTTTGCTCCAAGTTTTGATTTTTATTCCCACTTAATATTTCCTAGCAAAGTCCATTTGTTTTGGAATACTATGTCCTTTTCAAAGCCATCTTTCAGTCATGGAAAACACATCAAAAAGCCCAAGGCTTCTGGGATTCCTAACAAGGACTCATTTCAAAGCCAATATCCATCATCAACACTGAAACATAGATTTGTGTCCCTAGAACCACTCCATATTCAATATGAAAAGTGGAATAATCAGTGAGGAGAAGAAGATTAAAAAAGATGCTCTTAGTTGAGCTAAACTTTTGAAATATGAATATTAATTAAGAGATGCACAAGCTGATATTTTCCAAAGCTTCTGGAATAACTTATCTTACAAACCACTGTGTTGGTGAAAAACTGAAGTAGAGCAGGTTCCAAAATTTTGTGAAATTCTGTATCTCACAAATGATGAAGGAAGTCATGACAGAGGTATTTTAAAGTTACAGAAAGTGCTGCATCTGGCAGAGTAAAAATTTTAATTTATTTATTCAAGTTTTTACTTTAATTCTAGTTAATTAATATAGAATTTTGTGATTCATCACTAACATACAACACCCAGTGCTCATCGTAAGCACCCTCCTTAATACCCATCATCCATCTAGCCCATCCCTCACCCAACTCCATCAACTCTGTTTGTTCTCTATAGTTAAGAGTCTCTTATCGTTTGCTTCCCTCTCTTTCTTTTTCCTTCCCACCTGTTCATCTGTTTTCTTTCTTAATTTCCACATATTAGAGAAATCATATGGTATTTGTCTTTCTCTGACTGACTTATTTTGCTTAACATAATACGGTCTAGTTCTACACACATCATTGCAAATAGCAGCAGTTCATTCTTTTTGATGGCTGAGTAATATTCCATTATATATACCACTTTATCCATCCATCTGTAGATGGACATTTAGGCTCTTTCCATAGTTTGGCTATGTTGATAATGCTGCTATAAACATTGGGGTGCATGTACCCCTTCGAATCTGTATTTTTGTACCCTTTGGGTAAATACCTATT